>NC_091160.1:34444909-34459909 GCF_040958095.1 Procambarus clarkii | reverse complement strand
CATACAACAGGACGCAAACATCAGTGCTTCACGCAACAGGACGCAAACATCAGTGCTTCATACAACAGGACGCTAACATCAGTGCTTCATACAACAGGACGCAAACATCAATGCTTCACGCAACAGGACGCAAACATCAGTGCTTCACGCAACAGGACGCAAACATCAGTGCTTCAGACGCAAACATCAGTGCTTCATACAACAGGACGCAAACATCAGTGCTTCACGCAACAGGACGCAAACATCAGTGCTTCACGCAACAGGACGCAAACATCAGTGCTTCATACAACAGGACGTAAACATCAGTGCTTCACGCAACAGGACGCAAACATCAGTGCTTCATACAACAGGACGCAAACATCAGTGCTTCATACAACAGGACGCAAACATCAGTGCTTCACGCAACAGGACGCAAACATCAGTGCTTCATACAACAGGACGTAAACATCAGTGCTTCACGCAACAGGACGCAAACATCAGTGCTTCATACAACAGGACGCAAACATCAATGCTTCATACAACAGGACGCAAACATCAGTGCTTCATACAACAGGACGCAAACATCAGTGCTTCACGCAACAGGACGCAAACATCAGTGCTTCATACAACAGGACGTAAACATCAGTGCTTCACGCAACAGGACGCAAACATCAGTGCTTCATACAACAGGACGCAAACATCAGTGCTTCATACAACAGGACGCAAACATCAGTGCTTCATACAACAGGACGCAAACATCAGTGCTTCACGCAACAGGACGCAAACATCAGTGCTTCATACAACAGGACGCAAACATCAGTGCTTCATACAACAGGACGCAAACATCAGTGCTTCACGCAACAGGACGCAAACATCAGTGCTTCATACAACAGGACGCAAACATCAGTGCTTCACGAAACAGGACGCAAACATCAGTGCTTCATACAACAGGACGCAAACATCAGTGCTTCACGCAACAGGACGCAAACATCAGTGCTTCACGCAACAGGACGCAAACATCAGTGCTTCATACAACAGGACGCAAACATCAGTGCTTCATACAACAGGACGCAAACATCAGTGCTTCATACAACAGGACGCAAACATCAGTGCTTCATACAACAGGACGCAAACATCAGTGCTTCATACAACAGGACGCAAACATCAGTGCTTCATACAACAGGACGCAAACATCAGTGCTTCATACAACAGGATGCAAACATCAGTGCTTCACGCAACAGGACGCAAACATCAGTGCTTCATACAACAGGATGCAAACATCAGTGCTTCACGCAACAGGACGCAAACATCAGTGCTTCATACAACAGGACGCAAACATCAGTGCTTCATACAACAGGACGCAAACATCTGTGCTTCATACAACAGGACGCAAACATCAGTGCTTCACGCATGAGACGCCATTATATAAATATACTAATACAAATAATTACAAAACTAAACAGTTAGTAGTTTCTGAATTTCAGAAGTGAATCTATTCCCACTGTTTGACAGTCATACATCATACAGATCCGAGTTGTATATATATATATATAAGTGGTGTATGAGTCGTATGTATATACAACGGAGAATAACCGCTCTACAACAGATACAAACTGCTTTGCAAGAGTGACTAACCGCTCCAACACGCTCTCTCTCTCTCTCTCTCTCTCTCTCTCTCTCTCTCTCTCTCTCTCTCTCTCTCTCTCTCTCTCTCTCTCTCTCTCTCTCTCTCCTTCTCCTCCATTCCCCCCACCACTAATTGTAATTACGAGAGAGAGAGACCTTGACATGTAATAGCTTGATTATTATACTGTATTTGTATGGTTACACGTAAAGCTTCTTCCCCTCTGGCACTCACAGGAGTGTGCCACCACCACCTCTGGTACTCACAGGAGTGAATAATGTCTGCCTGCACCTCCAGGAGTGGGCCACGACCATCTCTGACACTCACAGGAGTGAATAATGTCTGCCTGCACCTCCAGGAGTGTGCCACCACCACCTCTGGCACTCACAGGAGTGAATAATGTCTGCCTGCACCTCCAGGAGTGGGCCACGACCACCTCTGGCACTCACAGGAGTGAATAATGTCTGCCTGCACCTCCAGGAGTGTGCCACGACCACCTCTGGCACTCACAGGAGTGTGCCACGACCACCTCTGGCACTCACAGGAGTGAATAATGTCTGCCTGCACCTCCGGGAGTGTGCCACGACCATCTCTGGCACTCACAGGAGTGTGCCACGACCATCTCTGGCACTCACAGGAGTGTGCCACGACCACCTCTGGCACTCACAGGAGTGTGCCACGACCACCTCTGGCACTCACAGGAGTGAATAATATAAAGTTAGTGTCTAATAATTTAAGTGTTTTCATAATTACCGAGTGTCTAATTACCAGATGAGACGGAACCTGTTGGGCCTCCTTCAGCAGCCAAGGGGGGGAGGGAGGGGGCTGTTCTCGGCATCTTTATTATGTCTAGTTCCTCCAGATGTTGCTTAACCTCCTCTTCGGTGACTATTATATTCTTTATCGTGTTTTCTGTCGTCTCCCTTACTTTGTCTTCACTCTTTGTTGACATCTTGTCCGAGTTCCTCACCCACCACCTTGTCTCAGTCCGTGAGACTGTGGCTTTATCTCGGGGCGTTGTTCGGGATATATATTCCAGGGGCCAGATTCACGAAGCCTTTACGCGAGAACTTACGAACGTGTACATCTTTTCTCAATCTTTTTCGGCTTTGTTTATATTTTTTAAACAGTTTACAAGCATGGAAACTTGCCAATCAACTGTTGTTATTGTTATAAACAGCCTCCTGGTGCTTCGGAGCTCATTAACTGTTTAATAATTGTAAACAAAGCCGCCAAAGATTGAGAAAAGATGTACAGGTTCGTAAGTGCTTGCGTAACTGCTTCGTGAATCTTGCCCCAACACGGGAGCAAGGAGCCGGTCGGCCGAGCGGACAGCACGTTGGACTTGTGATCCTGTGGTCCCGGGGTCGATCCCGGGCGCCGGCGAGAAACAATGGGCAGAGTTTCTTACACCCTATGCCCCTGTTACCTAGCAGTAAAATAGGTACCTGGGTGTTAGTCAGCTGTCACGGGCTGCTTCCTGGGGGTGGAGGCCTGGTCGAGGACCGGGCCGCGGGGACACTAAAGCCCCGAAATCATCTCAAGATAACCCCAAGATAACCCTGTCTCCGCAAATGTCAACTTAAGGGGCGCTAGACAATTGGGAATCTTCAAACTTCCTCTCAGTTGCTCTCGAGACTCTGGTCTGCTCGCTTGTCTCTCCTCCTTCAGACCCTCTGTCTGTCTGTCTGTCTGTCTGTCTGTCTGTCTGTCTGTCTGTCTGTCTGTCTGTCTGTCTGTCTGTCTGTCTGTTTGTCTGTCTGTCTGTCTGTCTGTCTGTCTGTCTGTCTGGTCCAAGGTTACTATTCTCAAGGCTCCCTGGCGCGGTTCTTATCTCCTCAAAATTGTCTATTGAACCAGAGGTTGACTTTGCCTCTCTCGTTCGCCTCCGTCTTGAGTGGGATGAACGGCTTCGTTCCTTCTGGATTCTTCCGGTCTATAAATTCCTTTTTCTCGTTTGTTCTTCTTATTGTTTCTGTCTCTGTACTTATTGTTGGGATGTCTGTAGTCCTTGGTGCTCTAGTGTCTCACCCGGCTCTTGAGTACACGTCTGTAGTCCTTGGTGCTCTAGTGTCTCACCCGGCTCTTGAGTACACGTCTGTAGTCCTTGGTGCTCTAGTGTCTCACCCGGCTCTTGAGTACACGTCTGTAGTCCTTGGTGCTCTAGTGTCTCACCCGGCTCTTGAGTACACGTCTGTAGTCCTTGGTGCTCTAGTGTCTCACCCGGCTCTTGAGTACACGTCTGTAGTCCTTGGTGCTCTAGTGTCTCACCCGGCTCTTGAGTACACGTCTGTAGTCCTTGGTGCTCTAGTGTCTCACCCGGCTCTTGAGTACACGTCTGTAGTCCTTGGTGCTCTAGTGTCTCACCCGGCTCTTGAGTACACGTCTGTAGTCCTTGGTGCTCTAGTGTCTCACCCGGCTATTGAGTACACGTCTGTAGTCCTTGGTGCTCTAGTGTCTCACCCGGCTCTTGAGTACACGTCTGTAGTCCTTGGTGCTCTAGTGTCTCACCCGGCTCTTGAGTACACGTCTGTAGTCCTTGGTGCTCTAGTGTCTCACCCGGCTCTTGAGTACACGTCTGTAGTCCTTGGTGCTCTAGTGTCTCACCCGGCTCTTGAGTACACGTCTGTAGTCCCCGTCTATATGTAGTCCCCGTCTATATGTAGTCCCCGTCTATATGTAGTCCCCGTCTATATGAATAAATCCACAAGGGCCGTGACGAGGATTCGAACCTACGTCCATTTGTTCATTTGATGCATCATGTTAGTGTGATCTCTGTGTGCTCTATATGTAGTCCCCCTCTATATGTAGTCCTCCCCCCCCCCCAGGTAGTCCCAGCCTCCAATAGCCCCCACAACCTTGGGGGCGCTCGTTTGGAAGACGATCTTGCAGTTCCTCTTCCTGTTGTCTGATCCTCTTGTGGTCTACACTCTTGTGTAGTGTCTCCCTCTCGTAGAGTTCCCAAGTCTCTAGTCCTCTCACCCCTCATGTAGTTCCAACCACTGTATTCTCTCAAGCTTCTGTAGTCCCCAGATCTGTAGTCTGTACCCTTCCTGTAGTCCTCGGAGCTGGGACTAGGAGGCGAGAAAGCGAGGTGGCAGTAACAACCCAGTTGGAGGGAAATGGCCAGTTTGGTAGAGGACGGTCACTGGCTTCCGTCGCTAACAAGCGTCCACGTTTGTGGTTAACGAACTACCCGACAAACACACACCGAAACTACGACGTTGGTGCAACGTTCGAACAAGTTTTAAGCCCTCCTAACCAGTTATAACAACCAATATAGCAAGTTGTAACAACGTTCTAATACGTCATAAGCACGTTAAGCCAAGATGTAACAACTTTATTACAAGTTGTAACAAGCGGAAAATAGAGACAGTTTCGGTTTGTGTTTCCAGGGTAGAGCGCCTCCGGGGGCCCTTACTTACCGGCTCTCCCATTGGCTGGAGGTAACAGTCGTGAATTGGTGCGTCACCCTCGTTACTTTGACACTGTCATGCTTCTGTTACCCCTCCCCACAACCCCGTCACACTGCTCTACCTTCCTCACATAACTTAGGCATCTTCACTTTATAACGAAATTACATTTCGTTGCGATCGACAGGACATGATCACGACCTATAAGAGTCTTAGAGGGAAAGAGTTGGACACTGATGAGTAGTTGAACTGGATGAGTAGAGAGAGAGAGAGAGAGAGAGAGAGAGAGAGAGAGAGAGAGAGAGAGAGAGAGAGAGAGAGAGAGAGAGAGAGAGAGAGCAGGGAAAGGGTGGAAATATAGGGGGGAGAGGAGATTTGAAGCGAGGGGAAAGGAGACATGGAGGAGAAATGTAGAGAGAGGGGAGAGAGAGGGAGATATTGGGAGAGTGGAGAGCAAAGGGTGTCGTGGAGACTAGAAGCAAGCGAAGGCGGGTACCCCGGCTCTAGTGGCAAATTCGTGAGGCTTAGAGGAAGATCAGAGGAAGATCAGAGGAAGGCGGTATGGTTCCAGATCTCCCAGGGATAGCAGTGACCCGGATGGGATTCCAGATATTCCACACACTGGCGTCAGCACCAGGAGTTCACGAGGCTTCCAGGCCCATTATGAAATTTACGAAGATTGCTGTAGGTTCCAGAGCTTATGCTGTAGGTTCCAGAGCTTATGCTGCGGGTTCCAGAGCTTATGATGCGGGTTCCAGAGCTTATGATGCGGGTTCCAGAGCTTATGATGCGGGTTCCAGAGCTTATGATGCGGGTTCCAGAGCTTATGATGCGGGTTCCAGAGCTTATGCTGCGGGTTCCAGAGCTTATGATGCGGGTTCTAGAGGTTATAGTATGGGTTCTAGAGGTTATAGTATGGGTTCTAGAGGTTATTGGAACCACCACCAGTCCCTACAGGAACCAGGAACTACCGTTTGCCGTTTCCAGTAGCCTATTTAAATTTTTTTGCGCGGGATTTTCGTGAGATGAGGGGAGAGGGGGGAGGGAGTGGGGGAAGGCTATATAAGGGAGGACGCGCGCGAGTGGCGGGCAGAACGTTGCTGGAGGTGGTGGGGGAGAGTGCTGTCCTCCGCCTCAAGCACTCCACCTCACTGGGGTCCATGTCACTCTGAAAAACAACAACAAAAAACTTCACATTTTGAAAGTGTCTCGCTTGATTCATTTGTTTATCGGTGTCCCGGATGTATAATGAGCACTTGTTATTTACAAGTGTTTAGTGTGGGTGTTGATTCTGAACTAAATATTTATATGTGGATGATAAAATACACATTTTAATACCTACTCCTCGAGATGTTTGTTAGAGCTGTTTAACTGACGAACTGCGCTAATCAGCCTTGTTCTACTGGTGTGAATATGAACGCTTTGTTCTATTGATATGAACTTGTTCTGCTGGTGTGTGAACTTGAACGCCTTGTTCTATTGATATGAACTTGAACAGAACTTGATATGAACTTGTTCTGCTGGTGTGTGAACTTGAACGCCTTGTTCTATTGATATGAACTTGAACAGAACTTGATATGAACTTGTTCTGCTGGTGTGTGAACTTGAACGCCTTGTTCTATTGATATGAACTTGAACAGAACTTGATATGAACTTGTTCTGCTGGTGTGTGAACTTGAACGCCTTGTTCTATTGATATGAACTTGAACAGAACTTGTTCTGCTGGTGTGAACTTGAACGCCTTGTTCTATTAGTGAACTTGAACATCTTGTTATGTTTCAGTGAACTTGAACGTAAGTCACACTCGTAAGTCAGTAAGGAGAGTGCCAAGAGGAGCAGGAGGCAGCAAGTGGCACCGGAGGCACCATGTGAACTACCCTGAACCAAGGCCTATGAAGATAGGGCCAGGTGAATGTTGTTATAGATCCAGCTACTCGGAACAAGTTCCAAGTAGCACGGGCTATGGTGAGCCCCGTAGTGGACTTACCTGGCACAGGAGCGGTGTGACAAGCCAGGTGAAGCCTCGACCGCCTTATTAAGCGAATATTGTAGCTCCTGGGCTCCGCTTAACCACCCGAGACAATATGTAAACATTTACTACTTCGTGTAGAAGTTTCCGTAACAGAAATTTTTATGTGCACATCAAAGCAAAACTTAAATTCGCTAGATATAGAGAAGTGACGTACATGCTTTAGTGTGTAGACGTGTGTAGACACAGTTACCCTTGCACACGAGTCGGTGTGTACACCAAGAGTGTTCCGGGTACACACCTGTCATGTGTACATAGAGAACAGGTGTGTGATGTACACTCTAGAATGGCAAGCGGGGTCTGGGGGCAAGATGGACGTCCCTCCACCACCTCTACCCAAGGGCATGGCGGCAGTAGACTCCATCAACTTCGACTCTGCAGACTTCAACCTCATCAACTGGATGGCCTTAGAGGGCAACCTAACGGACCTCTCGCACAACCTCTCCCACCTGTTGAACCTCACCAGCGGCCTCAACCCCAACTTTTTCTACAAGTTCGAGAAGAACCGGGGCGTGAGTGACGGGGCGTTCTTCACCCTCATGGCCGCCTACGTCATCCTCATAATCCTGGGAGCCACGGGCAACTCCCTCGTAGTGATGGCCGTCATCAGAAAGCCCGCCATGCGCACCGCACGAAACGTCTTCATCATAAACCTGGCCATTTCTGACCTGCTGCTGTGTCTGATCACCATGCCGCTGACCCTGATGGAGCTCCTGTCGCAGTACTGGCCGCTGGGGGACTCGCCCTTCGCCTGCAGGCTCGTCGGGACTCTTCAGGCCACGTCTATCTTCGTCTCCACTATCTCCATCACCGCTATCGCTCTCGACAGATATCATGTGAGTTTGTTGTCACGTGTGAGCCTTTGTTTACGCTACGGGGGCCACGTGGCTTTTGTTTACACTGTGGTCCACACGTCTTTGTACTGTGGACACGTGGCTTTGTTTAAACTGCGGCCACGTGGCTTTGTTTACACTCTGGCTACACGAATCCGTCTCTTCAAATCCTCTGTTGACACACAAACACACACACGTTTATATATATATATATATATATATATATATATATATATATATATATATATATATATATATATATATATATATATAAATATATATATATACATATATTTATGCTAGCTGTACCCCGCCACGCGTTGCTGTGGCTCTGCAATCTTTCCCTGTCTCCCAGTCCTCCCCCCCCCCACCATTCTCCCCCTCCTCCGTCCCCTCCTCCGTCCCCTCGTCCTCCCCACCATTCCCCACTCCCTCGTCTGATGATCAAATGATCTGATGTTCCCATCTGAAAATTGGGAACATCAAATGATCTGGGGCCAGATTCATGAAGAAGTTACGCAAGCACTTACGAACCTGTACATCTTTTCTCAATCTTTGGCGGCTTTGTTTACAATTATTAAACAGTTAATGAGCTCCGAAGCACCAGGAGGCTGTTTATAACAATAACAACAGTTGATTGGCAAGTTTTCATGCTTGTAAACTGTTTAATAAATGTAACCAAAGCCGTCAAAGATTGAGGAAAGATGTACACGTTCGTAAATACTTGCGTAACTGCTTCGTGAATCAAGCCCCAGATGTTCCCATCACTGAAATATAAGAAAAACAGAAATGAAAAACAATGAAAAAATAAAAAAAAATAAACTATACTCACGAAATGAACGGTATGGTAAACAACACAGCTCAATTCCACGAAATGAACGGTATGGTAAACAACACAGCTCAATTCCAACGCAATGTCACACAAAATAATTAAATCAAAATCAAAATAAATCAAAATCTATGAAAATTCAATATAAATGAAATCACAAACATTGAAATGGAATCGTAACATATTTAGAATAGCGTGTGTTGGTCTTAAGTGTAACAGATGGCGCTGTTGTTCAAAAAACGCATGTTTTTACCTGTCACAGGGATGGCATCTATATAGTAGGCATATAAAAACACGTGCGTATTCGACTGGAACGTTGTGTCAAAATTTCAACGCAATCGGTGAAGAACTTTTGGAGATAACAGCTTGTGTTGCTCTTACGTCCAACAGATGGCGCTGTTTTTCAAAAAAACAAGTTTTTTCCTGTCACAGGTGAGGCAGGTATATAGTAGGTATATAAAAAGACGCGCCTATTCGAATGCAACGTTGTGTCAAAATTTCAAAGCAATCGGTAAAGAGGTTTCGAAGATTTCCTTCACATGAAAAACACAGGTTTTTCAAAAGAAGCATGTTTTTTTCCCGTCCCAGACGTGACATCTATATAATATGTATATAAAAACCCGCTCTGATGTGAATGGAACGTTGTGTGAAAATTTCAAAGCAATCGGTGAAGAACTTTCGGAGATTAGCGGTTATTCACAGAAGAACATTTCCATTTTTATTTATATATATATATATATATATATATATATATATATATATATATATATATATATATATATATATATATGTGACAGTGTCAGACCACGGAGGAAGAATTGAAACAGGAATTTCCTTAAGCACTTTCGAATATTAATACATCTTCAGAATGAATGTATTATTCCTTCTTTCTCTCTCTCTCTCTCTCTCTCTCTATATATATATATATATATATATATATATATATATATATATATATATATATATATATATATATATATATATATATATATATACATATACATTGAGAACTAAGGTCTTTCTTTATGTGTATTTACACTGAGAACTACGGTACACCTTCCTGTGTATATATACTGAGAACTAGTATATCTCTATCAGTATATTATCAGTATACATATACCTATATTCCTATCAGTATACATCCCCATCATTCTTCCACTCCCCCGTCGCACGTATCCTCATTTCCCCAGAAAAAAAACATTCATTCCTTTGAAGAACAAAAATCCTTTCCCAAAAGCAAAAACCAGAACTTTTAATGAACTGTCGAAAAACTGTTGGATTGCTTTAAGGTCTCTATTGCTTTGTCGTCGAAGCGCGAGGCAGATGTTTGCGTCTCACGGTGTAAAACACCTGTCTTTGTCGTGGGTGTGTTGATAGCCGGGTGTGTAACTTTATTACATATGAAGACACTTTTTTAATAGCTTCAACAATACCCATGAATAAAGTCTGTTGTAGTGTGTGTGTGTGTGTGAGACAAGTGTAGGAGATGGATAGTGTAGGAGATGGATAGTGCAGGAGACAGCTAGTTTAGCTGCTGACTAGTTCAGTAATCCAGCAGAATCCAACTAGCCTCCAGAGGAATCCACAGCTTGAGAGGAAGTAAGAGTTTGCTTAAGTCTTGAATCGATTCAAGTCGATTCAAATCACAATCGACTTGAGAATGGTCCAGGACGGACCGAAACGTCGTCGTCCCTTCACCTTCTAGTGTGTGGTCTGGTCAACATACTTTAGCCCCGTTATTGTGACTCATCGCCTTTCAAAAGTATCCCTCCTCCTCCTCTACCTCTTCCAGTTTACCTGCTCTCTTGTGGTCACGTGGTTAGCAGTCTGGCCTTTGTGCGAGAGAACCCGGTTCGAACCCTGGGCTCAATGAGAGGGATTCGAACCCTGGGCTCAATGAGAGGGATTCGAACCCTGGGCTCAATGAGAGGGATTCGAACACTGGGCTCAATGAGAGGGATTCGAACCCTGGGCTCAATGAGAGGGATTCGAACACTGGGCTCAATGAGAGGGATTCGAACACTGGGCTCAATGAGAGGGATTCGAACCCTAGGCTCAATGAGAGGGATTCGAACCCTGGGCTCAATGAGAGGGATTCGAACACTGGGCTCAATGAGAGGGATTCGAACCCTGGGCTCAATGAGAGGGATTCGAACCCTGGGCTCAATGAGAGGGATTCGAACCCTGGGCTCAATGAGAGGGATTCGAACCCTGGGCTCAATGAGAGGGATTCGAACCCTGGGCTCAATGAGAGGGATTCGAACCCTGGGCTCAATGAGAGGGATTCGAACCCTGGGCTCAATGAGACGTATTAGCAGTTATAATTTTGCGTTCCGTTCATCCCTGTGTCTTTAGCAGGAACTGCAGACGACCTGGTTGTAAAACAATGGCTGGATCTTGTTCAAGGGGGAAACCCACGTGGTGTTAGACGGTAGAGCGACGGTCTCGCTTCATGCAGGTCGGCGTTCAATCCCCGACCGTCCAAGTTTTTTGAGCACCATTCCTTTCCCCCCCCCCCCCCGTCCCATCCCTAATCCTTATCCTGGCCGCTTCAGTAGCAAGGTTTAACTAATCCGGTTCCTTATCTCACCTAACCGGTTTCTTTATCTGGCTCGGGGGGGGGGGGGGGGGGAAGGTCGTGGGGTTCAAATCTGAACATGCCCTTGTATCATTATCACAGTGGTCTACGTCCTCGACTCATAACCGAAGGACCCCGAGTTTAATTACCGGGCGGGACAGAAACGGTTGGGCACATATGCCCCTTTTCACCTGATACACCTGTTCACCTAGCAGTAAATGGAGTTATAGGCAACTGAGCTGCATCCTGGAGGGAAAAAAGTCTGTTGCTAGATTAGAGGAACCTGGTTAACCCTTAGTCCAAGTTTCCCCTGTTACCGACAACGGGAATTCTTCCTGTTGGCTAACTTCAACGGTAACTATATGACCCGTTCATCAGCCTCCGGCCGTCTCTGTTTTCAAAAAGAGTTTCCTGTTTTAAGGCACAAAAACAGCAAACTTTCATTTTTCTTCTAAACTTCTCATTTTCTCCTTAGCCAAACTTTCCCCCGTAAGTGTTTGACTGTTAAGACAACACCCTGTTAGTGTGCTCTCTTTCTCTCTCTCTCTCTCTCTCTCTCTCTCTCTCTCTCTCTCTCTGTCTCTGTCTCTGTCTCTGTCTCTGTCTCTCTCTCTCTCTCTCTCTCTCTCTCTCTCTCTCTCTCTCTCTCTCTCTGTCTCTCTCTCTCTCTCTCTCTCGTATCACTAGCTAGTCTTGCCCCTTCCACATTGGCTGCCAGTTATATTGTAATCCAGGGCACTTTGTCCTCGACACTACAACACCTGTATAAACACCTGCAGGATGCTACAACACCTGCAGGATGCTACAACAATCCCCTGTCGTTTGAGACAGGCGCCCACGGCTATATGGGCTCGAACCCAAACATGAAGCTAAAGTCGGGTACACAGCCAGGCGTCCAAACAAGTATGAAGCCAGGTATACAACGCAGGTATGGAGACAGGTGTATATATAGAGGTACAGTATAGGCCTATGTCGCGGCTCTCCCCCGGGTGGACAGATGGACCAGGGGGATAGAATCAATGGGTTCGGAATAGGGATTCACAGAACACTGGTTCAGATACGACATCCGGAGGTCTCGTCTCAGTCATGGCGGTCAAGTCGGTATTCACGATAACAAGTTACGATTTCTAAAGAGCTAAGAGGTTCGTTAGCTGGAACCTCCCTCAAACGACCTTCGCAAACAGGAACCTCCCTTAAACGACCTTCGTTAACAGGAACCTCCCTTAAACGACCTTAGGTAACAGGAACCTCCCTTAAACGACCTTCGTTAACAGGAACCTCCCTTAAACGACCTTTGCTAACAGGAACCTCCCTTAAACGACCTTCGATAACTGGAACCTCCCTCAAACGACCTTCGCTAACAAGAACCACCCCTCATACGACCCCCCCCCCCTTTCACTAACGACCTTCCTTAATCCGAACCCGCCGCTAATAACCCCCCCCCCACCACCAATCTCAGAACAATAAACCAGAGGTTCCACTAATCCATATGACCATCCGGGACCCTTCACGAAGAATTGCTCTGTTAATGAGACTTGGGTGTCTAAGGGCTGGGTTATTTATCCTGTAGTGCAGTGTAACCTCATGCAGGCGAGGAGTCACAATAACGTGGCTGAAGTATGTTGACCAGACCACACACACTAGAAGTTGAAGGGACGACGACGTTTCGGTCCGTCCTGGACCATTCTCAAGTCGATTGTGATTTGAGAATGGTCCAGGACGGACCGAAACGTTACGTCGTCGTCCCTTCAACTTCTAGTGTGTGGTCTGGTCAATGTAGTGTAACCTCTCTACTGTATTGAGAAGCAATTAGGTGAGGTCAAAGAAGAGAGAGAGAGAAGGTGGTCGTTTCGTAGGTGCATTGTGGGTTATCTTGAGGATATCTTGAGGTTATCTTGAGATGATTTCGGGGCTTTTTAGTGTCCCCGCGGCCCGGTCCTCGACCAGGCCTCCACATCCCCCCAGGAAGCAGCCCGTGACAGCTGACTAACACCCAGGTACCTATTTTACTGCTAGGTAACAAGGGGCATAGGGTGAAAGAAACTCTGTTTATTGTTTCTCGCCGGCGCCTGGGATTGAACCCAGGACCACAGGATCACAAGTCCAGCGTGCTGTCCGCTCGGCCGACCGGGTTACACCTGAGAGAGAGAGAGAGAGAGAGAGAGAGAGAGAGAGAGAGAGAGAGAGAGAGAGAGAAAGAGAGAGAGAGAGAGAGAGAGAGAGAGAGAGAGAGAGAGAGAGAGAGAGAGAGAGAGAGAGAGAGAGAGAGAGAGAGAGAGAGAGAGAGAGAGAGAGAGAGAGAGAGAGCTACTCTAGCAGTCTAAAAAAAATATAGAGCTGTAGCTCCCAATCTTCATATTTCCAGTTATGGGTTAAGAAAATTACAAATTTGATCCACATGACTATTATAGCCACAGGCTCTGAAAACTGTACCGAGTTTCCTGCATTTAGTTCATTTGGTGCAACTTGCAACATCTGGTTAGCCCTTGAGCGCCTCTTGCAACATTTAGTTACCCCTTAAGCGCCTCTTGCAACATCTAGTTACCCCTTAAGCGCCTCTTACAACATCTAGTTACCCCTTAAGCACCTGGCTTAAGAGGAAGAGCAGAGAAGCAAAGAAGAGAACCACTAGAGCAAGGAAGAGGTACAAGGAGCTAGGGAGAGAGAGGAAGATAAAGGTGGACTTAAGAGATCTATAAATGAATACAGAGGAGTCAGAAGAGAAGCGGAGAGACAGTTTGGCAGCGACACTGCAGGACTAACTCAAGGTGTCTGATAGCCACATAAGGAGAGTAAGTGACCAAAATTAGAAGATAGAACAGGGGGCATACGTCGTCGTTAGATTAGAAGAAATTAGAAGATAGAACAGGGGGCATACGTCGTCGTTAGATTAGAAGAAATTAGAAGATAGAACAGGGAACGTCGACCAGGAGGCCTGGTCGACGACCGGGCCGCGGGGACGCTAAGCCCCGGAAGCACCTCAAGGTAACCTCAAGGTAAGGTAGAACATGAACCTCACGCGCATTGGGGGGGTTCGCTGTTCGAGCCTTCCAGTGCCCAGGTAACTGACCTGAAAAGTAAGGAATTATAAAAAGGGGGGGGGGGAGAGGGGGCGTGATTTCATAAGATTTCAGATTCTTTGCAAAGAAGCCAACGCGGTGAGTAGAGTTTAGGGATGAAAAGCTAGAGGAAACAAAGGATGACGCAGTCACTCTTGAAGAGATTAAAAGACACTTGAACTATAGATGCAGACGAACTATACGACATAATAATGAAGTTGTGGAAGCCGCTTCCATCCACAACTCTAAGGACAGATACGACAAAGGATGCTAACGACAGAATAGTTCAGCTGTACATGTACAACGAGGCTGGTAGACGGGGTCCAAGAGCTGCAGCCCTCACACACCCGTAGTCACTGATAGGTATGAACAGCTTTTTTTTAAACCACTTCTCTTCTATCCAGCTTGTCCAACCACTTGGGCTGGACGGTAGAGCGACGGTCTCGCTTCATGCAGGTCGGCGTTCAATCCCCCGACCGTCCACAAGTGCTTGGGCACCATTCCTTCACACCCGTCCAATCCAGTATCCTTATCCTGACCCCTTCCCAGTGCTATATAGTCGTAATGACTTGGTGCTTTCCTCTGATAATTCTCTCACCCCCTTCTCTCCTGCTGGTCTTGAACCTGTTTCACTTTTTCCTCTCTCACCTTAAGTC
>NC_091160.1:34419909-34437409 GCF_040958095.1 Procambarus clarkii | reverse complement strand
GGCTGTTCTCCGGCCGGTGAATGTTACAGAGCAAGCAAGAGCTCTTACCCAGACACCGGGAGCACAGCAAAACAGTCTGCCCCAAACAGTGCCAGTGAACCGGACGAATGCGTGGGTAAAGGAGTCACCTTTACTTAGGCAGGCTCCAGCAACAAGCAGCCACGCCACCACTCAGGACTCCGGCAGTGACAGTGTAACGGTGAGTGAAGTGGCTACTGTGGCTCAGAGAGAGGGTCATAATAATATGGTCAAGGAAGTGTGGGCTGAACTTAAAAAAGTTGGTGAGTTCCTCCAAAATCTGGGGCAGAGAATCGAGTCCATCGAGGCTAAATTAAATGGTCAGGAGGTCCAGGAAAATCACAAAACGGTGAAGGATAGTCAGGATATAGTGGTTGAGGACAAAAATGAAATATTGAGTGATGAAATGAAGGAAAGTGAAGTGTGTGTGAATGATGGTAGTCGTAGTGAAAGGAAGAGCCCTATAATTACACATAAAATGAAGGAATCATTTGGGCCAATAATGGACATCTCAGGGCTGAAAAAATCTCTTGAGAATCGCAATGTCGCTTTTACTGGTGAACTTGGGAGGAGGTGGGAGATGTTATACAAGGTATGGCTATCATTTAGTGAACTTATTGGGGATGACTTAGGCAATGAATTGATTAATAATGGATCACCCTAGACTGAAAGTGTTGTCATGGAATGTTAATGGTTTGAGAAACAGGGTTACAGATGTTCATTGTTATGTGATGGGAAATGATATTGATGTTGTAGCTCTCCAAGAGACAGGGGATAGGAATGAAGGATTATTGAAATTAAATGGTTATAAAGGGTTTCACCTCTTCGCTGCAAATAACATCAGAGGCACGTCGATTTATGTTAAGAACTCCATACCAGCAGAGTTAGTAGAACCGCCATCAAAAACGCAAGGTATAGAGAGTGTTTGTGTTAAATTATCATTAAGGGAAGGGGAATTTATTGTAGTTAATTTGTATGTATCCAGGAACTGCTTCGACGCTAACTATTTACCTGACTGCATTTATACTAATCCTTCACTGGTCATTGGGGACCTTAATGCTCGGCACACAAGCCTTGGGACAGTGGGTAGTATTAATACTAATGGGGTCAAGTGGTTACAGTTTCTACAAGATCATCCAGATACCTGTCTATTGGGAAACAATGAACCAACTCACATCAGGGGAGGACGGCTTGACTATGCCTGCGTTTTAAACTCTCAGGGGATTATGGGGGAGGCTCGGGTTGTTCGGGAACTACTTAGTGACCACTTTGCCTTGAACGTTGAATTACCACTGGGGAAAAAACAAGTCCACTTTCAAAGGAAAAGGCTAAATATTAAGAAAGATATGAAAAATTATTTTATTCAAAATATGGGAGATTGGTATCAACATTACACGCCGCTCTGCGTTGATAGTTTTTACGAGGACATGGTCGAGAACATAGAGAAATTAGTACAGAGGGAAAATAACGGGGGCAGGGGAAGCAAGACGCACGGACCTAAGAAATTTAAATATTCCAATGATCAGCAAGTCAAGGGATGGGAGAGAATGCTACGGGGTGCGCATAAAGCATGGTTAAAAAATGGAATGAGGGATGAAGAGAAAAATACAATGTTGGAAGTGGCTAGGGAATGCAGTCAGGTGAGGAAGGAGGCGCGGGACAGATACTGGCAAGACTTTGCTCAGGCCATTGGTAATACTAAGAACCTTAAAGACATATGGAGAGCAGTAAATAAAGTCAGGGGTTGTAAGACTAAATTCATTGCTCACTCAGATCCAGGGAAAGTTGCTAATGAGTTAGTAGATAAATGGGCAAGTGCTGCTGGTATGGAGTCCTTACCTGCAGACACGAGAGTCACCATTGAGTCATGGGAAAATATTAGAAATGGAGTAACTTTATGTGCCTTAAATACAAGATCTATAGCATGCACTGAGATAACCCACGATGAGCTACTGGATGCTATAAAAAGTGGCAGCTCCACTGCTCCGGGAAAAGATGGAGTAACGTATGACATACTTAATTATTTAGCCGGTATGAAACCTAATCCCTTACTTGATTTGTTTAATATGAGTTATAGAGAGGGAAAGTTACCAAGAAAATGGAAAGAGGCTGTCATCATTCCTATCCCTAAGTCAAACGGAGGCTACAGACCTGTCTCCTTAATATCCTGCTTTTGTAAAATGATGGAAAGGATTTTGTTAAATAGGCTACTCTACCTTGTAGGTGATAACATGTCCAATAATCTCTTTGGTTTTATCAAAGGCAAAAGTACTGCGGATTGTCTCTTAAAGTGTTTGTCTAATGTGGATGACAATTGTAGAGTTTTTGTTGATCTACAAGGAGCGTTTGATAAAGCCAATGGGGAAGTAATCTTATACGAATTAGCCAATCTGGGAATAACAGGGAGATTGCTACACTGGATAAGGGATTACCTGCAAGGCAGAAAAGGTCAGGTGTATTACCAGGGATACATGTCTGAGGAACGGAGGTTTCAGTTAGGTACCCCACAAGGGGGAGTATTAAGTCCCACCTTATTCAATGTATTAATGAACAGATTAGCATCAGAGATGTATCCTCCAGGGGTCACGACGATCATATATGCTGATGACATTCTTATACAAGGCACTTCTGGGAACAAAATTCAAGATGCTCTTAACATACTTGGTACAACCTGTCACAAGTTAGGCTTAGTTATAAATGCAGATAAAACCAAATACGAGTATAGGAAACGAAGAAATATAACACTTACTCTAAATGGTGTGGAACTGAGCCGTGTACAGAAGTACAAGTATCTGGGCATGTATGTTGGATACACATGTGAGAGTAAAAATGCTGAAATAAATCATATCAGCACCTTATGTAAAGCCCGTCTGCATCCTCTAAAAGCACTGGCTTTTTCTGGTAAAGGTGTTGGGGTACCTATCTTGCGGATGTTATACATAAGCACTGTTCGATCCCTGATAGACTACGCAGCACCCGTATTGTCTTACACAGGCCAAGGCAGAATACAAAAAATAGAGCTGATACAGAACGAGGCTATGAGGATTATTCTTGGATGTCAAAGAAATGCAATGATTGAAATAATGAGAATGGAATTAAATTTACAGAGTGTGTGTGATAGAGTCCGTGACATTAACACTAGAGTATCTATTCGTTTCATGCGGAGAAAAGGAGGGGATAAGCTGTTTGAGAGCGTTCAGACCTGCTTGAGTGACGTACACACTTCCAGGAAACTGAGGGAGACTCGCTATACGAGAGGATTAGCTCATGACCTCAGGGAATACGACGTACTTGACTGCTGTAAACCCTCTCGAAAGTGTAATATGTCTGCTCCCTGGAAAGTACAGAAAATAGACGTCGAAATTGTACCCCTCAAGGTGAAAAAGATTCATCATGAACCGGAACAATTACGGTGTTTGTATGGAAGCATGATATCTCGGTTACCAAGAGGCAACAGTTTACATGTATATTGCGACGGGTCGGTGGCGGAGGATGGCAGGGCAGGGTGTGGTGTCCTAATAAGGGATTATACGGAGTTTGGGACTGTGGACAGGATAATTGAACTCCGGCTTAGTAATTATATATCATCCACACAAGCTGAACTGCAGGCCATTCTGGCGTGTTTGGAGGAAGTACGTCATGACGACAAAAATGTTTTTGTATTTGTCGATAGCCGAGGAGCACTGGAGTCCTTAAACAGTAGAAACCCAGTCTTCATGTCTATAGTGGAGGACTGTAAGAGAAGAATAACTGAGATACAGCTGAAAGGTTATAGTGTGAAATTCATGTGGATTCCATCTCATGTTGGAATAGTGCTCAACGAGGTGGCGGATGACTTGGCCAAACGTGCCACATCAAAACCACAAGTTGACATTGAATGTGAATTCACAATGAGACAAATAAGAAGCAAAATCAGAAATATTCAGGCACAGGCGGGAGTGGAGAGGAGAGAGATAATGTATGAGAGTAGTCAAACCATGCAACACTACATGTATGTGAGTCAAAACACCCATTTCACTTATGGTAAAAGGAGAAATGCTTGGAGTGACTCTGTGTACATGCGGCTCAGGCTTGGGTACAAATATTACTGGGAATATGGGATAGATGTTCATGGTAATGACACGAAGTGTAAACTATGTGGTATGTTAAGGTCTCACACCCTTGCCCATTATATTCTTGATTGTCCGTTGATTAGTGTATATAGAAACACTGAGATAAGGACTGTTCCTGAACAAATAGCCTGGATGTGTCACAACGGAAAGGTTGATGATATTCTTGAGAGATATAAGAATTTTGCACCAAGATTGTAATATTTTGTTGAATTATCTGCAGGTGTCTTGCAAATTGTCTATACAGTATACCTAGGTCATAAAAGTATTTGTGTGTACGTCTGATACCATACTCCTTGTGAGGGAGGAAATGTATATTTTTACCTCTCAGAATGTTTGGTAATATGTTTATTTGTGATGTGTGTATATGTATATATTAACACGTTGTACTGAACGGGGTGAGAATAGCTTGAGCTACCTCATCCCTTTGTGTGTATTTTACCTCAATAAACTTATTTCAATTTCAATTTCAATTTCAATCACTAGAGATATACTTACAAACACAGGGGGGGGGGTTGGGGGGGGGGTTGGGGGGGGGATGGGGGGGGGGTTGGGGGGGGGGGGGTTGGGGGGGGGAGGACGTATTCAACACTTAACTGATGCTGAATTGAACCACTCTCTTCAATATATTAAATCCCTCTAAATCCCCCCAGAGGCCGCATGAGTATCGGACTGGAGGCTGCGTTTATACTGGGAGATCTGAGGGATGTCTGGGAGCTTGGTCAGGTGGTGGTGGTGGTGATGGTGGTGATGGTGGTGATGGTGGTGGTGGTAGTGATGATTGTGGTGGTAGTAGTGGTAGAGGGTACCAGATGGAGGCTTGACTGAGGACTACACACACACACATTAGGCAGTGATGTGGTGGAGGCTGACTCCATACACAGTTTCAAGTGTAGATATGATAGAGCCCAGTAGGCTCAGGAACCTGTACACCAGTTGATTGACAGTTGAGAGGCGGGACCAAAGAGCCAGAGCTCAACCCCCGCAAACACAACTAGGTGAGTACACACACACACACACACACACACACACACACACACACACACACACACACACACACACACACACACACACACACACACACACACACTTCACTACCCCCCAAGTGTCAAGGGTCGCCTCACCAACCTACACACTTACCAAGCACTAATTACCCACTTGCAAGATTACAACTCTACGGAACAGTGACTTCAGCATTGCAAATGCAACGCTGCTGTATTTCCAACACATTCATGCAATACAACAGAACCAATAACCCTAAGAGCTCAAATTAACACTTTTAAAAGTAATGCAATGAACCGTTCGCTTATGTACACACATATTATATATATATATATATATATATATATATATATATATATATATATATATATATATATATATATATATAACTGAAAACTCACACCCCAGAAGTGACTCGAACCCATACTCCCAGGAGCAACGCAACTGGTATGTACAAGACGCCTTAATCCATATTGTCCTGGGGACCATTCAGGCTTGTTCGCATATATATATATATATATATATATATATAATATGTGTATATATATATATATATATATATATATATATATATATATATATATATATATATATATATATATATATATATATATATATATATAATCACTATATATCACTATTATCTACTATCACCATCCACACTACTCACCACCACCATCACCCTCCACGAACTACACTCTCACCATCATCACTATCACCACCACACCACCACCACACCACCACTACCCAAGGTTCAGACTACACAACTAGCACCACCAGCACCAACAACAACAACCTGGCTGGTTGCACCTTCATGCAGATTAGATTTCAAAGTCATTTGGAGAAGATTGGCCGGAAGAATGTCTTCTTGATGGTCTAGGAGAGAGAGAGAGAGAGAGAGAGAGAGAGAGAGAGAGAGAGAGAGAGAGAGAGAGAGAGAGAGAGAGAGAGAGAGAGAGGGAGAGAGAGAGAGAGAGAGAGAGAGAGAGAGAGAGAGAGAGAGAGAGAGAGAGAGAGAGAGAGAGAGAGAGAGAGAGAGAGAGAGAGAGAGAGAGAGAGAGAGAGAGAGAGAGAGAGAGAGAGAGAGAGAGAGAGAGAGAGAGAGAGAGAGAGAGAGAGAGAGAGAGAGAGAGAGACAG
Organism: Procambarus clarkii; assembly: GCF_040958095.1. Classification (NCBI taxonomy): domain Eukaryota; kingdom Metazoa; phylum Arthropoda; class Malacostraca; order Decapoda; family Cambaridae; genus Procambarus; species Procambarus clarkii. The sequence goes on along the minus strand of NC_091160.1, from coordinate 34,431,141 downwards.
AGACAGAGACAGAGAGAGAGTGTGACTCCGTCAGTACGTCAATTTCAGCAATATTACTCAATTTCTCACTATACAAGTTAAGCCTTTTGTTGATGTTAATTGTTAGGAAAGTCTATTCCCTCTCCTCTATTAGTGTTTACATTTTCAAGGGGTGAAAATTTCGGCGTTCGAGTCCGAGGCGTTTCAGTAATGACATGGGTGAAATCTTCTTGAAAGCTTTGGGCTCTGTTTAATCTATTTCTGAATTGTGCATACGCGAACGAACACACACACAATCAGCAATCAGTGATGTGGTGGAGGCTGACTCCATACACAGTTTCAAATATAGATATGATAGAGCCCAGTAGGCTCAGGAACCTGTACACCAGTTGATTGACAGTTGAGAGGCGGGACCAAAGAGCCAGAGCTTAACCCCCGCAAGCACACCTGAGTACACCCACTCTTCAACTATCCCTCCCAACCATTCCACATCTGCCATACCTGAAACAACCTTATATACCACCCACACACTACCAACTGCCTATATAGAGAGCAATCAATGACCCTAAAAATCTAGTACACACATCAATAAATATGAAAGTGGATAAAGTGACAGACAGAACTCACATGAACCCTGACGTAACAGGAACAGTAGAAACTAAAATAACTGACATGACCCAGACAGCAGGAAATGGAATAAAGCAGAGGAGAGAGAGAGAGAGAGAGAGAGAGAGAGAGAGAGAGAGAGAGAGAGAGAGAGAGAGAGAGAGAGAGAGAGAGAGAGAGAGAGAGTCAGACAGACAGACAGAGAGAGAGACACTGTTGATCAAATAAGACACCAACCTTCAAGAGGAAGGCTTGCAATCTTGCAGAGGCAAGCAATAATAGAAGATTCCTGATGTCGCAACAATTATAACAACGGGAAGGAAGAACATGGTTGTGGAGGTGATTTACAACCAGCCTAGAGACCCACGCGAGTCCCCCAGACAAGAACACATGAAACCAACGAACAGAAATTGCAAAAATATCATGCAAAATTTGACTGAGTTATCCATTTGACAGAGCAAAAGTGACTTGAAGATATCAATGTGGAAATTGATTGGGAATCAGTGAATCCAAGACAGGGAGCAGAAACATGGAGAGTAAAATTAGTAGAAGTTACAGACAGAAACTTCCTAACACATGCTATAGAGGAAAAAACCAGACCAGTTCCTAGTGGTCTGTGTTGATTGGACTAGTTCCAATCAACAAGATTGGAACTGGTCACACAATGCAGCATGGACATTAGCAACATTGAGCACGAAAGGTCATGGGGTCACGTGACCATTGTGTGAGGTATTTGACTGTAGAGTTATTACGACCGCTGAGGCACGAGGATGGGCAGAGTGGGGCACCAACTTATCCATAAAACTGAGTACCTGAAGGTCCAACAGCCTGGTTGACCAGTCCAGCAACGAGGAGGCCTAGTCGAGGACCGGGCCGCGGGGACGCTAAGCCCCGAAACCACCTGAAGGTAGCCTCAAAGTAACATCAAAGTTGCCCCACACTTTGTAGGGAGCCGAGCGGACAGCACGCTGGATTTGTGATCCTGTGGTCCTGGGTTCGATCCCAGGCGCCGGCGAGAAACAATGGGCAGAGTTTCTTTCACCCTATGCCCCTGTTACCTAGCAGTAAAATAGGTACCTGGGTGTTAGTCAGCTGTCACAGGGCTGCTTCCTGGGGGTAGAGGCCTGGTCGACGGACCGGGCCGCGGGGACACTAAAGCCCCGAAATCATCTCAAGATAACCAAGATAACCTCAAGTGTAGCACTGGGACGTCCCCGCCTCTTAGAATGGTTTCCGCGGCTGGGGTGCCACGGCAGGTCTAGTAACTAGGGATCATGGACCCATTTAGGGTCTAAAGCCCCGAAATCATCTCAAGATAACACTGATAGGCAAAACTAACACTAGGCAAAACTTGCCTAGTTTTGCCTCTAGGCAAGATAACAATGCCTAGAGGCAAAAAAGGAGACATAGAAGAACAGTGAAGAACAGGAACACAGAACAGCGGAAACCAACATATATAGAACATAACACATTCACAGGACCTTGGAGAGCCGGAATATCCGTGCTATAAAATATCACAGCCCCCAAGGATCTTCTTCTTGAGGTTATCTTGAGATGATTTCGGGGCTTCAGTGTCCCCGCGGCCCGGTCCTCGACCAGGCCTCCACCCCCAGGAAGCAGCCCGTGACAGCTGACTAACACCCAGGTACCTATTGTACTGCTAGGTAACAGGGGCATAGGGTGAAAGAAACTCTGCCCATTGTTTCTCGCCGGCGCCCGGGATCGAACCCGGGACCACAGGATCACAAGCCCAGCGTGCTGTCCGCTCGGCCGACCGGCTCCGGATCAACCTAAATTACTATATATAGCCACAGACAGCGGCAGCTCTCGGTAAAGGAACAAGTGATATGGCAACATGGAGGCTACACAGAGTCTCCAGGAAGCTTTTCTTGTCTTTAGAGAACCAGAGCTGCCCATAGATGGCGTCTCGTAGAACACGCTAGAGCTGCCCATAGATGGCGTCTCGTAGAACACGCTAGAGCTGCCCATAGATGGCGTCTCGTAGAACACGCTAGAGCTGCCCATAGATGGCGCCTCGTAGAACACGCTAGAGCTGCCCATAGATGGCGTCTCGTAGAACACGCTAGAGCTGCCCATAGATGGCGCCTCGTAGAACACGCTAGAGCTGCCCATAGATGGCGTCTCGTAGAACACGCTAGAGCTGCCCATAGATGGCGCCTCGTAGAACACGCTAGAGCTGCCCATAGATGGCGTCTCGTAGAACACGCTAGAGCTGCCCATAGATGGCGTCTCGTAGAACACGCTAGAGCTGCCCATAGATGGCGCCTCGTAGAACACGCTAGAGCTGCCCATAGATGGCGTCTCGTAGAACACGCTAGAGCTGCCCATAGATGGCGTCTCGTAGAACACGCTAGAGCTGCCCATAGATGGCGTCTCGTAGAACACGCTAGAGCTGCCCATAGATGGCGCCTCGTAGAACACGCTAGAGCTGCCCATAGAGGCGTCTCGTAGAACACGCTAGAGCTGCCCATAGATGGCGCCTCGTAGAACACGCTAGAGCTGCCCATAGATGGCGTCTCGTAGAACACGCTAGAGCTGCCCATAGATGGCGCCTCGTAGAACACGCTAGAGCTGCCCATAGATGGCGTCTCGTAGAACACGCTAGAGCTGCCCATAGATGGCGTCTCATAGAACACGCTAGAGCTGCCCATAGATGGCGTCTCGTAGAACACGCTAGAGCTGCCCATAGATGGCGTCTCGTAGAACATGCTACCAAAAAAAGAATGGTCAGAATAACAGTAACACCGGAGGAAGTAGAGAGACAATTAGAGGAGTTGGATGTGTTGATCCCGTGTGGCTTCCAATGGTACATAGGTACCTGGGAGTTAGACAGCTGCTACGGGCTGCTTCCTGGGGATGTACTCACCTAGTTGTGCTTGCGGGGGTTAAGCTTAGGCTCTTTGGTCCCACCTCTCAACTGGTGTACAGGTTCCTGAGCCAATTGGGCTCTATCATATCTACATTTGAAACTGTGTATGGAGTCAGCCTCCACCACATCATTGCCTAATGCATTCCATTTACTAACCACTCTGACACTAAAAAAGTTTTTTCCTAATATCTCTGTGGCTCATTTGGGCACTCAGTTTCCACCTGTGTCCCCTTGTGCGTGTGTTATTGTGTGTGTGTGTGTGTATGTGTGTGTGTGTGTGCGTGTGTGTGTGTGTATGTGTGTGTATGTGTGTATGTGTGTGCGTGTGCGTGTGCGTGTGTGTGTGTGTGTGTGTGTGTGTGTGTGTGTGTGCGTGTGTGTGTGTGTGTTTTAAACAAAACACGCGAATAATTACGCCATTAAACCTCTCCTTTTCAACACCAGTTTTATTTACTAGAATATAAAACAGACACAATTTATTTCATACGTTCTGATCCGTAAATCAATTACAGACTGAATTACATCCAGTTTAAGTGGATCATGTTTTTTCAGAGTATTTTAAATATTAATATTTTTATTTCGCGTTTGTTTTTTAGAGTAAATCTCTTTATATGGTGATGGATCTGACTGTTTGGGTTGGCGCAGAGTGTGTGTGGGGGGGGGGAGGAGGAGGGGGGAGGGGAAGAGTAGGGGAGAGGAGAATAACGAGATGAATAAGAGAAGTAGAGAGGAGACAGGAAGTGTTTGGGCAGTAAAAAAGAGACCTCCATCAACGTGTATTCACCTATAAGTGCCTGCAGAACGAGATGTAGCTCCTTAGCCCCCGCCTCTCAGTGCCCGGTAGTAATTACTTCTGGAGCTGTGTATGTATAAGTATAACTATGTATGAATAACTATGTATTTACACAAGTGTTCCTCCTGTCCTGTGCCTCTTCATGCTTGCCATTTTGTTATTGTCCAGTGTGTCAATTTTTTTTTAGGAATCATATATGTTGTGATCATGTCTCCCCTTTTTGATTTGGTTCGTTTAATCTCGCTCAATTTTTTTTTCCATCTTAACTCTTAAGGTTAAGGACAAGTCCTGCAGATGACCTTTGAACTTTTCCCATCTTTTTGGGCTTGTTCGTGTGGTTATTTCACGCTGCGGCTGCATATTCTAGAGCTGGTCTAACATAGGTTGCACAATGTGTGCCTTGAGATCATGTCTTCAGTATTTGTATTTCCCTCTCAGACTCCACCAGTCCTTGCTATTCCACCCGGTGTCCTGCCCCATCGTGGTCTTACACAGCAACCTCATCACCTTGCATTTGCTTCGCTTGAAGTCTATAGTAACACGAGCTTCTGGGTTTAGACAGGGAAGTACTGCTGTGATTAATGAGTCTTTAGTTCCTTGTGAACACTGAAGGCGAGAGAGAGAGAGAGAGAGAGAGAGAGAGAGAGAGAGAGAGAGAGAGAGAGAGAGAGAGAGAGAGAGAGAGAGAGAGAGAGAGAGAGAGAGAGAGTGTATGGGTGTATGTGTATATGGGGGCAGTAAGAGGTGTTGACATGAGGTACACACACCTCATAATGACTGACTAGTCACCTCACATCACCCAGCATGTTTTTTTTTGGTGGTAGGGTGGAGGCAGGAGGATAAAGAGGAAGGAGAGGCATAGGTGAAGGGAAGTATAGAAGTGGGAAATACAGTGAGAGGTATGAAAGCAGGCGGACTGTCCGCCTTGCTGACACCATGTGTGGGTGTTGGCAGCTAAGCTAGCTGCCAACACCTAAGGTTTACCTGGCTTGGGGATTAGTCTTATTGTGGCATTCTTGAAGTATGTGGGGAATAGTCCAGATGCAAGAGCTGCATTTAAGATACATGTCTCGCAGTCTCCGTGGTGTAGTGGTAAGACACTCGCCTGGCGTTCCGCGAGCGCTATGTCATGGGTTCGTATCCTGGCCGGGGAGGATTTACTGGGCGCAATTCCTTAACTGCAGCCTCTGTTTAACGCAACAGGAAAATGTGTACTTGGATGAAAAAACGATTCTTCGCGGCAGGGGATCGTATTCCAGGGACCATAGGATTAAGGACTTGCCCGAAACGCTACGCGTACTAGTGGCTGTACAAGAATGTAACAACTCTTGTATATATCTCAAAAAAAAAAAAAAAAAAAAAAAAAAAAATGTGTATTGATGGAGTGCAATCACTGGTAGGTTGGATAATACCATCTTATTTATCTTGCTGTTGCTCGACGTCCTTGTTCTTGAAACCCACAATTGTTTTATGGACCTCTGCAATGGTTATGTGTTTGCATAAGGTGGCAGTCATCGCGTATGTTGTTAAGGTCTATTGTTTGCGTCGGGAGTAGTGCTGTAGCTCTGTTGTCGACTTGAGTTGTAAGGGAGCCGGTCGGCCGAGCGGACAGCACGCTGGACTTGTGATCCTGTGTTCCTGGTTCGATCCCAGGCGCCGGCGAGAAACAATGGGCAGAGTTTCTTTCACCCTATGCTCCTGTTACCTAGCAGTAAAATAGGTACCTGGGTGTTAGTCAGCTGTCACGGGCTGCTTCCTGGGGGTGGAGGCCTGGTCGAGGACCGGGCCGCGGGGACACTAAAAAGCCCCGAAATCATCTCAAGATAACCTCAAGAATTTCCATTTCATTAATTGGGGCAAAAGTTTAAATTTTCTTGCGGGTTTATCGTGAATATTTTCTCCCAGAACTTTCTGAATTCCTGTTCTTGTTCTCTCTCCTCATAGAGTTTATTTCCTGAGGCGTCTATGACTGTAGGGTGTTTCCTCAGAAGAGCTTCCCATCGGGGTTATCTTGAGGTTATCTTGAGATGATATCGGGGCTTTAGTGTCACCGCGGCCCGGTCCTCGACCAGGCCTCCACCCCCCAGGAAGCAGCCCGTGACAGCTGACTAATACCCAGGTACCTATTTTACTGCTAGGTAACAGGGGGCATAGGGTGAAAGAAACTCTGCCCATTGTTTCTCGCCGGCGCCTGGGATCGAACCCGGGACCACAGGATCACAAGTCCAGCGTGCTGTCCGACCGGCTCCCTTACTTATTTTTTCCAGAACTTTCCTGGGTTTCCTGTAGTTCGACTTCTGCTTATTAGGTCAAGCCATTGTTTGGTGTTCTCTGTTTACCATAGATCTTGCAGCTCATCTTGTAGTCCTCTTTGTCAACTAACATTGGCAGCTTGTGGATGGTTGGGGGGGAGGGAGGGGTGTGAGAGGGAGAGAGAAAACATAGTTCAAGCCCACCACAGTACTCCGTCCAGTCGTGGCCGCCTTCTCCCCCCCTTAAATAAGACTCGGCCACCCCCCCTAAATAAGCCTCGGCCACCCCCCCTCTAAATAAGCCTCGGCCACCCCCCCTAAATAAGACTCGGCCACCCCCCCTAAATAAGCCTCGGCCACCCCCCTTAAATAAGACTCGGCCACCCCCCTTAAATAAGACTCGGCCACCCCCCTTAAATAAGCCTCGGCCACCCCCCCCTAAATAAGCCTCGGCCACCCCGCCCCCCTTTCTGATTTCCATCTTTCAATATGGCGTTTTGGTCAAATTCCTCCGTTATTTACTTATCAGATATTTGATCAATCCAACTATCATGTCCCTTGGACGCCACCACCACATTACTGCCTACCGGCCCGGGCTAAATTAGGTGAATTAGGTGGGCTAAATTGTGTGTGTGTGTACACACCTGGGTGTGCAGGCAAAGGTAGTCGAGCTAAAGTTCCTAAGCCCCCACCACTACCTTCCCAGCTCGTTAAAGCGGCGGCCGTCCCCACATGACGTATGCTCACTAATCATATTAATTTATGCACAAGATCAGTGTATAGTTAGGTTAGGTTAGGTACCTGGGTGAAGCAGTTACAGCGTTGTGGTTCGAACACAGGTCTCTTCGAAGCACTGTTCGGAAAAATGTTCGAACGTCATCAGTTGTGAATCGCGTATAAACCGTTATATATATATATATATATATATATATATATATATATATATATATATATATATATATATATATATATATATAAACAGAGTTTATGAGTGAAAATGAGCATTTAGCCCGCTGTTGACGAGGACAGGCTACGACTCGAACACATGAAGACACCTCATCACTCTTCAATAACAGCACCAACGTCATCAAAATATGGTGTAAAGCCAATTTTATCTAAAATATGAAGGAGAGCGGCAGTTTGGTAGTTTAACGAGCGTTTGAGCAGTGGTTATGAGGGTTAACGACCATCTGGTCAACAGTTACGACCCTGGGTTATGCAAATCAGGTACACAGTGTCAATCTTCCATAAATCTTAGAGAAAACAGCTGCTGGAATGGGTTTAATATCTGTCTTGGATGTTGTCATAGATTCCGTGCTACTCGGAACACGTTCCAAGTAGCACGGGCTATGGTGAGCCCGTAGTGGACTTACCTGGCACAGGAGCGGGGCAAGTAGCACAGGCTATGGTGAGCCCGTAGTGGACTTACCCGGCACAGGAGCGGGGCAAGTAGCACGGGCTATGGTGAGCCCGTAGTGGACTTACCCGGCACAGGAGCGGGGCAAGTAGCACGGGCTATGGTGAGCCCGTAGTGGACTTACCTGGCACAGGAGCGGGGCAAGTAGCACGGGCTATGGTGAGCCCGTAGTGGACTTACCTGGCACAGGAGCGGGGGCTGTCTGCCTTAGACCAGCTGCCAGACCAAATATTGTCACCCAGTGAGGTACTGTACCAGTGAGGTACTGTACCAGTGAGGTACTGTACCAGTGAGGTACTGTACCAGTGAGGTACTGAACAAGAGAGAGAGTCAGATGGCTGGCGACAGACTGTGTTAGAACTGTTCTGGAGTGGAGACTAACAGGAAGAGAAGACACTATATTAACCAATTATGTCCGGAAGTAAAGACGGAACTGGGGAAAGGAGATGAGACAGAGAGGGTGAGGAACATGAGACAGAGGAGAAGGAAGGTGAGAAACGGGAGAAATTTGAGACGCAAGTCTTTCAAAATCCTTAGTGTGTGTATGGAGAGAGAGAGAGAGAGAGAGAGAGAGAGAGAGAGAGAGAGAGAGAGAGAGAGAGAGAGAGAGAGAGAGAGAGAGAGAGAGAGAGAGAGAGAGACAGACAGACTTAAGCAGACAGAAAGCAGGAGGAGAGACAGTAAATCAAGAGAAATATTTGACAGTATTCCACACAGACACCTCCAGAGGATCATCCATCTTGCCTAGTGAAGCAATATTTTACCAGACGATGGCCGCCCGCACCCCGCCCACCGCCCACAGGGCCCCCCACACCCACAGGGACCCCCCACACCCACAGGACCCCCCACACCCACAGGGACCCCCACACCCACAGGGCCCCCCACACCCACAGGGCCCCCCACACCCACAGGACCCCCACACCCACAGGCCCCCCACACCCACAGGGCCCCCACACCCACAGGACCCCCACACCCACTTCCACACCACGAGCCTGAGGAACCAGAATGGAACCCTGTAACAATAACTTATATCACAGGAGGACCTTCACCTGAGGCAGGGAGGGTGAAGAGAGAGGAGAGAGAGAGAGAGAGAGAGAGAGAGAGAGAGAGAGAGAGAGAGAGAGAGAGAGAGAGAGAGAGAGAGAGAGAGAGAGAGAGGGAGAGAGACAGAGAGAGAGAGAGACAGAGAGAGAGAGAGAGAGAGAGAGAGAGAGAGAGAGAGAGAGAGAGAGAGAGAGAGAGAGAGAGAGAGAGAGAGAGAGAGAGAGAGAGAGGCGAGAGAGGCAACAAATGAGTGAACCATGGCCGGGGTTCGAAGCCTGACAGCTGCTCCCTCACGTCTACGCCCACACACTCCTGCAGCTTAGTCTCAAGGCTTACGTAATGGTCTCAAAAATTAAATTTTATTCAGAAAAGGATGAAGGTGGACTAGGAACACTCTCTTAATTGTGCTTTCTGGGTTGAGCTTCGGCTCTTTGGTCCCGAATCTCAACTGCCACGCAATTGCTGTGTACGTTTCTGAGGCTATTGGGCTCAAATGTAGATATGGACTCTACGCTGCAGCTGCATATCCCAGAATTGGTCTGACATATGTGGTATACAAGGTTCTGAATTATTCCTTACACGAGATTAAGATAGTTTTGATGTTAGGCAGCCTCGCATATGCCGATGATGATGTCTTCTTGATGTATGTTTCAGGAGACAGGTTCGGTGTAATATGAACCCTTAAATCACTCTCTCTCCGTTTCATGGAGGATTTCATCTGCCATGAGTCCGGCCTCTTGCTCCCTCCACCTTGCGTCATTATTTTGCAATTACTTGTGTTAAACTCTAGTGGCCATTTGTTGAACCATTTTTTTTTCAGTTCAGATCATCTTGTAGCCTCTGGCTACACATTGCCAGAGGCTTTGTGTCTTAATCCTCCGTCTTAATCCTCCGTCTTAATCCTCCGTCTTAATCCTCCGTCTTAATCCTCCGTCTTAATCCTCCGTCTTAATCCTTCGTCTTAATCCTTCTCGTAATGTTTGCATCATCAGCACTGTTGTGAGGAATGAGTATTTCCTCTGGAAGATCCTTTACATATACAAGGAACAAGATAGATCTAAGAACTGAACTCTGTACTCACCTATTTGTACTCACCTATTGTGCTTGTGGGGGTTGAGCTTTGGCTCTTTGGTCCCGCCTCTCAACTGTTAATCAACTGGTGTACAGGTTCCTGAGCCTTATGGGCTCTATCATATCTACATATGAAGGGTCCCACATATCTGTGGGACTCTGCTAGTGACAGATGTCACTCTAGGACAGTACTTCGCTGTCTTCAGGTACTCCCTTATCCACTGGAGTACCTTCCCTGTCACTCCTGCCTGCTTCTCCAAATTGTGTCTCCTTTGGGGGTACTGTATCAAAGGCTCTCTGGCAATCCAAAAATATGCAGTCTGCCCACTCTTTTCTTGTCTAATTCTCGTCTCGTGGTCCTGGAAGTGTACTAAATCTGTGAGACAAGATTTATCGTCCCTGACTGATAAAGATTGATAAAGATTAAGCCACCCAAGAGGTGGCACGGGCATGAATAACCCGTATATCGTCCCTGAAGCTTGTAGTGTGATACAAAACTCCTTCTCTCCAAAAGTTCTACAAGTGTGTTCTCACAATCTTCTCCATCACCTTACAAGCGAGAGACACTGGACTGTAGTTCTAGGTCTCCTGCCTGTCTAAAATCTTATATATTGAGACTACAATAGCTGTTATCCAACTTTCTGGTAGTTCTCCTGCTACCGGCGGTCTATTAGAGAGAGTGTCAAGCATTCTGCTCCTAATTTTAGTATCCATGGTGAGATTCCATTTGGATCAACAACCTTTATCATGTCTAATGCCAGTAGATGTTTCCTTATCCCACCACTGGAAGTTCCTTCAGTGGGGCTTGGTTTATCGTCTCTGTTTTTAGAAACTTCTTGCTCTATTGTGAAGGCCTCCTAGAACTTCTTGTTGAGTTCCTTACACACCTCGTCATTCTCATAGAGCCTCTACTCTCTTCATACTGTCTTCCTGCTTCTCTTTTCTCTCTTGGGGTACTCATTTCTGAGGCCAGATTCACGAAGCAGTTACGCAAGCACTTACGAACGTGTACATCTTTCCTCAATCTTTGGCGGCTTTGGTTACATTTATTAAACAGTTTACAAGCATGAAAACTTGTCAATCAACTGTTGTTATTGTAACTATGAGTGTACTCATCATGAATACACTGACCTGCCACCAGATACTCACCCATGAGTACACTGTCCTGCCACCAGATACT
>NC_091160.1:34268603-34416909 GCF_040958095.1 Procambarus clarkii | reverse complement strand
TGGCGACGATTTTGAAGCATAAAACCCATTGTGTGTCCCCCGGTATGGTAATGTTGGAGATATGTTTTTATATGGCGTATGTGTGTGTGTGTGTGTGTGTGTGTGTGTGTGTGTGTGTGTGTGTGTGTGTGTGTGTGTGTGTCCTCCCTGTCAATTTTCCTGAGAATTTTGTAGGTGGTTATCATGTCTCCCCTTACTCTTATGTTTTCCAGGGACGTGAGGTTCAGCTCCCTTAGCCTTTGCTTGTAGCTCATACCTCTCAGTTCCGGGACCAGTCTGGTGGCATACCGCTGAATCTTCTCTAGCTTTGTCTTGTGTTTAACTAGGTATGGACTCCAGGCTGGAGCTGCATACTCCAGGATTGGTCTGATATAAGTGGTATACAGGGTCCTGAACGATTCCTTACACAAGTTTCTAAAGGCAGTTCTTATGTTGGCCAATATAGCATTTGCCGCTGATGATATCCTTTTGATGTGGGCCTCTGGGGACAGGTTCGGTGTGATATCAACCCCCAGATCTTTCTCTCTGCTTGACTATTGCAGGATTTCACCTCCCAGATGGTACCTTGTGTTCAGCCTCCAGTTCCCTTCATCTAGTTTCATTACTTTACATTTACCTGAGTTGAACTTTAGTAGCCATTTTCTAGACTATTCCTCCAGTTTGTCCTGTAGTCTCTCTATCTTCATCTGTCTTGATTCTTGCATTATCAGTAAACATTGAGAGGAACGAGTCTATACCCTCCGGAAGATCGTTTACATATATTAGAAACAGGATGGGTCCAAGTACTGAGCCCTGTGGGACTCCGCTGGGCTCAGTACCTGTTGTACCTCTGCTCTTCAACAGGGGTATTCTGCACATCCTGCCACGCCTTCTGGTCTCATGTGATGTTATTTCTGTGTGCAGGTTTAGGACCAGCCCCTCTACTAAAACCTGTCACTTTTCTTGTAGTTGTGACGGCTACTTGATTGTGTTCTTTAAAGGTAATGAGTGCATTACATAACATAACATTGCAGGATGAGTGACGCTGCCCAATACTGTCACTATAGTGGTGTGTCCACTCACAGGATGAGTGACGCTGCCCAATACTGTCACTATGGTGGTGTGTCCACTCACAGGATGAGTGGCGCTGCCCAATACTGTCACTATGGCGGTGTGTCCACTCACAGGATGAGTGGCGCTGCCCAATACTGTCACTATGGCGGTGTGTCCACTCACAGGATGAGTGGCGCTGCCCAATACTGTCACTATGGCGGTGTGTCCACTCACAGGATGAGTGGCGCTGCCCAATACTGTCACTATGGCGGTGTGTCCACTCACAGGATGAGTGGCGCTGCCCAATACTGTCACTATGGTGGTGTGTCCACTCACAGGATGAGTGGCGCTGCCCAATACTGTCACTATGGCGGTGTGTCCACTCACAGGATGAGTGGCGCTGCCCAATACTGTCACTATGGCGGTGTGTCCACTCACAGGATGAGTGGCGCTGCCCAATACTGTCACTATGGCGGTGTGTCCACTCACAGGATGTGTGACGCTGCCCAATACTGTCACTATGGCGGTGTGTCCACTCACAGGATGAGTGACGCTGCCCAATACTGTCACTATGGCGGTGCGTCCACTCACAGGATGAGTGACGCTGCCCAATACTGTCACTATGGCGGTGTGTCCACTCACAGGATGAGTGACGCTGCCCAATACTGTCACTATGGTGGTGTGTCCACTCACAGGATGAGTGACGCTGCCCAATACTGTCACTATGGCGGTGTGTCCACTCACAGGATGAGTGGCGCTGCCCAATACTGTCACTATGGCGGTGTGTCCACTCACAGGATGAGTGACGCTGCCCAATACTGTCACTATGGTGGTGTGTCCACTCACAGGATGAGTGGCGCTGCCCAATACTGTCACTATGGCGGTGTGTCCACTCACAGGATGAGTGGCGCTGCCCAATACTGTCACTATGGCGGTGTGTCCACTCACAAGATGAGTGGCGCTGCCCAATACTGTCACTATGGTGGTGTGTCCACTCACAGGATGAGTGGCGCTGCCCAATACTGTCACTATGGCGGTGTGTCCACTCACAGGATGAGTGGCGCTGCCCAATACTGTCACTATGGCGGTGTGTCCATTCACAGGATGAGTGGCGCTGCCCAATACTGTCACTATGGCGGTGTGTCCACTCACAGGATGAGTGGCGCTGCCCAATACTGTCACTATGGCGGTGTGTCCACTCACAGGATGAGTGGCGCTGCCCAATACTGTCACTATGGCGGTGTGTCCACTCACAGGATGAGTGACGCTGCCCAATAAACCCACCCTTCGCGGCAAAATTAAAAAAATAAAATAATTAAGTACGGATAAACTCCCCATATCACACACTATCTAATATTGCTCCATTTTTGTGGTCATCTTGACCTGAAGTTAAGGCTGGAGCAACAATAGTTAAGTAAAACCAGGTTGTTACAGTTGACATCATTTCTCGGTGTCAGAATTACATTTCACCTTTGTAAACGCACATTTTTAACACTATGTAAAAAAAGACACATGGAACACTGTTTATGTAGGACTGACGTAACTATGTATTTATGCAATGTATTTATGGATATAGGTTAGATTAGCATTTTAAAAGCACTACAATCACCTATTTTTGATTGTTCAATAAATCACTGAACTATACGTTCAACAGATCTCTCACTGTCCATGGAGGACAGAAGAAAATGTATATATATGTTGGTTAGCATTGTAAATGCCTGGCCACGTCTGTGGTAGAAAATAATAATATTAATAATAAAAGTTATTACAACTTCAGCTTAATTGGGAGTTGCTGCTGACCAAGCCTTCCCAGTTGATGTGGGAGGCTTGGGAGCTGACCAAACCTGCTCCCACTGACCTGGGTGTGGATGATGGGAGAGGCCTAACTTGTTAGCATGGGAGAGACTTAACTGGGTAGGATGGGAGGAAACTATTCCCAATGAAGCGTTTCAGGCAAAGTGAAAGAGACGAGAGAGAGAGAGAGAGAGAGAGAGAGAGAGAGAGAGAGAGAGAGAGAGAGAGAGAGAGATAGAGATATATATATATATATATATATATATATATATAGAGAGAGAGAGAGAGAGAGAGAGAGAGAGAGAGAGAGAGAGAGAGAGAGAGAGAGAGAGAGAGAGAGAGAGAGAGAGAGAGAGAGAGAGAGAGAGAGAGAGAGAGAAGGGGAAATTAATGATAAAAATGATAAAGGGAGGGAAATGAGAAAGAGAGGAGCAAAGTGAGGGAGAAGTGAGAGACGAGAGAGAGAGAGAGAGAGAGAGAGGAGAGAGAGGAGAGCGAGCCGCCGACAGAGGGCCACAGAGGAGGAAGGGAGCCAACACACAGGTTACTCTCACTGATGAAAGACGTAATGAGGCAATTTGAATGAAAAGAAGAACTGCCGTATTTTTCTCGAGAAGTGAAGAAAGGAAAAGAATTCTCATAAAGACAGAGAGACAGAGAAAGAGAGAGAGAGAGAGAGAGAGAGAGAGAGAGAGAGAGAGAGAGAGAGAGAGAGAGAGAGAGAGAGAGAGAGAGAGAGAGAGAGAGAGAGAGAGAGAGAGAGAGTAAGAGAGAGAGAGAGAGAGTAAGAGAGAGAAATGGAGAACATAAATTCTAGGAAAGCAGATGACCTGGAGATAATCTTGAGAGAAGAGATCATGACAAGCATCCACCTTGATGAATTAGCTCGACGACGCACTCACACTCACATTCAAACACACTCACCCTGACACACTCACAATCTTTGAAACATCCTCACTACGCCTCACCTCACCCCCCCAGCGTGATAAACGCGCAAGCATGCATCTTGTGAAGCACAAACTGAACTAAATAACGTACTGAGCTTTGCAACAAGACTAAAAGATCTACCGGAAGACTGAATTGTGGAAGCCACCTCCACCCACAAGGTCAGACACGACACCCAATCCAACTATCAGAAAACGTTAACTAAAAGAGAATGACAGCATCTAGTGTATAAAATGTGGGATTCTTTAAGTCCCTTTAAGACTTTAAAAAGTCTTTATAGGGTGTAAACAGCTAGAGACCTGCCTAATACGTAGTGACGATAGATAAGGATATTCAAGCATCCTCCCCCATACCTTTTTCCCCAAGGGAAGAGGATGCTGGGGTACAGGTGAAGGAAATATGTGAAAAAAGGAAATAATATGTGAGTTATAGCAAGCAGGGGGAAAGCACATATGTATCTGGTGGTCACATATTGCTATAGTTCATGTGTAGTTTGTTCTTGAGGCATGGGCTTGCTACATGGGTGATATGTAACTGATGTGTGACCTCATCAGGCCTAGGGGCCTCGTAGCCTGGTGGATAGCGCGCAGGACTCGTAATTCTGTGGCGCGGGTTCGATTCCCGCACGAGGCAGAAACAAATGGGCAAAGTTTCTTTCACCCTGAATGCCCCTGTTACCTAGCAGTAAATAGGTACCTGGGAGTTAGTCAGCTGTCACGGGCTGCTTCCTGGGGGTGGAGGCCTGGTCGAGGACCGGGCCGCGGGGACACTAAAAAGCCCCGAAATCATCTCAAGATAACCTCATACATACACATACCTGTCACGTGATGTGATGGTGGTGAGGATTAGGCTACCCAAGAGGTGGCACGGGCATGAATAGCCCCGTTAACTCTTCTGTGCTGATGAGTCGGCATGTATAGCACAGGGATAACCTCTCAATAGATACCTCTCTCAATAGATACTCACCTCTCAATAGATACCCACCTCAATAGATACCCACCTCAATAGATACCCACCTCTCAATAGATACCCACCTCTCAATAGATACTCACCTCTCAATAGATACTCACCTCTCAATAGATACCCACCTCTCAATAGATACCTCTCTCAATAGACACTCACCTCTCAATAGATACTCACCTCTCAATAGATACCCACCTCTCAATAGATACCTCTCTCAATAGACACTCACCTCTCAATAGACACTCACCTCTCAATAGATACTCACCTCTCAATAGATACTCACCTCTCAATAGATACCCACCTCTCAATAGATACCTCTCTCAATAGACACTCACCTCTCAATAGATACCCACCTCAATAGATACCCACCTCTCAATAGATACTCACCTCTCAATAGATACCCACCTCTCAATAGATACCTCTCTCAATAGACACTCACCTCTCAATAGACACTCACCTCTCAATAGACACTCACCTCTCAATAGATACCCACCTCTCAATAGATACTCACCTCTCAATAGATACCCACCTCTCAATAGATACCTCTCTCAATAGACACTCACCTCTCAATAGATACCCACCTCAATAGATACCCACCTCTCAATAGATACCTCTCTCAATAGACACTCACCTCTCAATAGACACTCACCTCTCAATAGACACTCACCTCTCAATAGATACCCACCTCTCAATAGATACCCACCTCTCAATAGATACCTCTCTCAATAGACACTCACCTCTCAATAGATACTCACCTCTCAATAGATACTCACCTCTCAATAGATACCTTTCTCAATAGACACTCACCTCTCAATAGACACTCACCTCTCAATAGATACCCACCTCTCAATAGATACCTCTCTCAATAGACACTCACCTCTCAATAGACACTCACCTCTCAATAGACACTCACCTCTCAATAGATACCCACCTCTCAATAGATACTCACCTCTTCCATGGAGAAGCATCCCCAGTTAGTGGTTTAGGTTTCAGGAGGTCGTTACAATAGATGTTCCACAGAAGTAGACCGCTCACACTGCCTTATTACGACCACTCATAGCCTAGTCTATAGAGCTTCGGCTTCCCACACGTAGGGGTCCAGGGTTCGAAACCCATACAGGCCTGGTGAATATAAGAATTAATAATATTACTATCGAACAAATCCACAGGAGCTGTGATGACGGCTCGAATCTATGTGTCCGCCAATGCACATTGGATTTGTTTATTGAGATATCACGTTAATGAGATTTGATTACTTATTATTATTATTTCATTACATTACAGTAGGTATTAATATTGCAATCAGCCGTCAAAACAAGTTCATTTGTTATCAAAAAAGAAGTTAATCCTTTGAATAACTAATGAAAAAAAATATATTATAAAACACGAGTTAACAGAATGATTAAAATAACGGTAAAAATTAATTTATGATATATGGAAACCGGTTATATGTTTATTATATATATATATATATATATATATATATATATATATATATATATATATATATATATATATAGACAGTAGCCATGTCTCAGACTAACTCTACAGCTCTTTTGTGTCTAACTGTGTATGTATGTATCTATGTGAGCGTATGTATCCGTGTCTGTTAATCGGTTTTATATGTGTCTGCGTGTCTTCAACACTATCTGTCTGTCTTCAGGACTTAGGACAACTGGTGCGGGGATATGTTCAAGAGATAGTTGATCATTAACTCTACTGCCTCTAGTAAATACATATAGCCTTCACTTCTATGTGACTTCAATTTGCATGAGAATATTTATCTCCTAGGTAACCTTAGCAGAAATTCCGTTCATGTATGATTTTTATACATATGCACTCTGGTATTATTCATTTGCTTTGCATGTATGTGTATGTATATTGTGTATAAGTATACTGAAGATATTTAGATTTCTAAGTATATGCCGGATTAAGTAGATAATTGCTACACTTACGGGTTCTGATTACTTTATAAGTAATGAGAATGGTCGTTAAGTGCTCTACCCGGTACCCTCTCCCGGTAGTCCTACACTACTGGTATCCCGGTACCCCTCTCCCGGTAGTCCTACTACACTACTGGTATCCCGGTACCCCTCTCCCGGTAGTCCTACTACACTACTGGTATCCCGGTACCCCTCTCCCGGTAGTCCTACTACACTACTGGTATCCCGGTACCCCTCTCCCGGTAGTCCTACTACACTACTGGTATCCCGGTACCCCTCTCCCGGTAGTCCTACTACACTACTGGTATCCCGGTACCCCTCTCCCGGTAGTCCTACTACACTACTGGTATCCCGGTACCCCTACTACACTACTGGTATCCCGGTACCCCTCTCCCGGTAGTCCTACTACACTACTGGTATCCCGGTACCCCTCTCCCGGTAGTCCTACTACACTACTGGTATCCCGGTACCCCTCTCCCGGTAGTCCTCCTACACTACTGGTATCCCGGTACCCCTCTCCCGGTAGTCCTCCTACACTACTGGTATCCCGGTACCCCTCTCCCGGTAGTCCTCCTACACTACTGGTATCCCGGTACCCCTCTCCTGGTAGTCCTACTACACTACTGGTATCCCGGTACCCCTCTCCCGGTAGTCCTACTACACTACTGGTATCCCGGTACCCCTCTCCCGGTAGTCCTCCTACACTACTGGTATCCCGGTACCCCTACAACACTCCTAGTCACCCATTCAACCACTACCCAATCCTCCGGTATTTACCAGTATAAACATTGAATTGCCTGGTTTGACTGACCCCCGTGTGTACTGGGTGGAGTGTAAACAGTGTTGTTTATCCCGGTACTTGCCGGTATAGCGGTGGGAGCGGACGAGCAGGAGTATCGGCTGACCCGGTACCTGTTGGCGAACTACGACCCGTCCGTCAGGCCGGCCAGTAACTCCTCCCACGCTCTCACTGTCGTCTTCGATGTGGCGCTGCATAGTATTATTGATGTGGTGAGTATGTCTCCTCTGTCTCTGTTTGTCTGTCTGTCTCTGTGTCTCTCTGTCTGTCTCTGTCTCTGTGTCTGTCTCTCTGTCTGTGTCTCTGTCTCTCTCTCTCTCTCTCTCTCTCTCTCTCTCTCTCTCTCTCTCTCTCTCTCTCTCTCTCTCTCTCTCTCTCTCTCTCTCTCTCTCTCTCTCTCTCTCTCTCTCTCTCGTATTATAAATTATTTACGTATGCTGTAATTAGCACAATCTTGAGCTAATTGTCGTAAATTACGCACGTCTGAACGCTCGCTGAGTTGCAGTCATTAAGGTGTGTGTGTGTGCGTGTGTGTGTGTGAGTGTGACTGCGTGTGCCACTAACAACCCTCCCCTCCCCCCTAACCACGTAATGGCCTGCCTACAGGACGAGAGGAACCAGATTCTGACGACTAACTGCTGGCTGATGCAAGTCTGGACGGACGCTCATCTCACCTGGAACGATTCGGACTTCGGCGGCATCTCGGTCATCCGGGTCCCCTTCCAGTTAGTCTGGAAGCCTGACGTGATCCTCTATAACAAGTGAGGTTCTCCTGTTGACAAGCCTTTGATTATCATGTCGCTTCTTGTGGTTAATCTCTCTGTCTCTGTCTCTCTCTCTGTCTCTCTCTCTCTCTCTCTCTCTCTCTCTCTCTCTCTCTGTCTGTCTCTCTCTCTCTCTGTCTCTCTCTCTCTCTCTCTCTCTCTCTCTGTCTCTGTCTGTCTCTCTCTCTCTCTCTCTGTCTCTCTGTCTCTCTCTCTCTCTCTCTCTCTCTCTCTCTCTCTCTCTCTCTCTCTCTCTCTCTCTCTCTCTCTCTCTCTCTCTCTCTGTCTCTCTCTCTCTCTCCTCTTAAGTGGGGTCAGTTTGTGACTTCTAGCCGAATTGTGACTCTCGGACCGAGCCTTACCTCTTGGGTCCCACCTTTCTAATCGTCGGTGGTGTGATGTGTGTATGTGTGTGTACTCACCTAGTTGTGCTTGCGGGGTGGGGGGGTTGAGCTCTGGCTCTTTGATCCCGCCTATCAACCGACACAGCCTCTCGCCTGTGTGTGTGTGTGTGTGTGTCCCTCTGCCCCAGTACAGCGTGTACTCTCCCTCCTCCCCCCAGTGCGGACGCCCAGTACTCCCTGGCGACCGTGAGCACTAACGTGATAGTGAACTCCGAGGGGAAGGTGACGTGGATGTCCCACGGCATCTACCGCTCCTCCTGCGACATGAACGTCGAGTACTTCCCCTTCGACATCCAGTCCTGCCGGCTCAAGTGGGCTTCCTGGACCTACGACGGCTTCCAGGTCAGTCCATTTACCTATTTCTACCCGACAGGATTAGCTCTTGACCCTTAGCCCTGACCTGACTCTTATGAGCTCTCGTCAGCGGCCCAAGTCTCCGGTCAGAGATTAGCTCTGACCTGACTCTTAGCTCTTGGACCCCTGTCTTTCTAACCTCAAGATGTAAACAAGGCGTAAGCAAGGCCCTCGTCCCGTAGCTGGACCTGGTGAACCAGACGGACAAGGGCGACATCACCAACTATCACTCCAACGGGGAGTTCGACCTGCTGGAGTTCTCTGTGGCGAGGAACATGGCCTACTACTCCTGCTGCCCCGAGCCCTACCCGGACGTCACTTTCACCCTCAGGCTCCGCCGGCGACCCATGTTCTACATCTTCAACCTCATACTCCCGTGTCTCCTCATTAATGGGATAGGTGAGTCCTCGCATACTCACTGGGATAGGTTAGTGGTCTCATACTGGGATAGGTTAGAATTCTCATATATACTGGGATACGCGGGAATTCTCATACTTACGGGCTATTCATGCCCGTGCCACCTCTTGGGTGGCTTAATCTTTATCAGTCAATCAATTCTCATACACGGGAGACATCTCCCGTCACGCAGGGTGCAGTCGCACCTCCACAGATCTCCAGTATCAGCTCTTGATACTGGTCATGGCTCAAAAGGGCCACCACTTACGGGCTATTCATGCCCGTGCCACCTTTTGGGTGGCTTAATCTTCATCAATCAATTCTCATACGTGGCCGTGGGTGCCCCGGACAGCGCTGCTGGTGTTCTACGTGCCGTGTGAGAGCGGAGAGAAGGTGACGTTGGGCATCTCGGCGCTTCTCTCTATGACGGTGTTTCTGATGACCATCCGGGAGTCCTTGCCGCCCACTGAGAAGACGCCGCTCATAAGTAAGTGCATCTTGGCGCCCCTCCACACTCTCCCCCACACTCCCCCACACTCTCCCCCACACTCTCCCCCACACTCTCCCACACACTCTCCTCCACACTCTCCCCCAC
Source organism: Procambarus clarkii (assembly GCF_040958095.1). NCBI lineage: Eukaryota > Metazoa > Arthropoda > Malacostraca > Decapoda > Cambaridae > Procambarus > Procambarus clarkii. The sequence goes on along the minus strand of NC_091160.1, from coordinate 34,406,920 downwards.
ACTCTCCCACACACTCTCCCCCACACTCTCCCCCACACTCTCCCACACACTCTCCCCCACACTCTCCCCCACACTCTCCCTCACACTCTCCCACACACTCTCCCCCACACTCTCCCTCACACTCTCCCACACACTCTCCCACACACTCCTGGCAGCGCTCTATCTCTGGAGGCACACAACTGCATCTCCCGCTACACACAAGTCCTCATGGGAGTCTTCTCCCACGCTATATTAAACATCCAACCTGTTCTACTGTCACAGTTGACCAGAGAATGAGAGTAGAGAAAACCCCGTTTTCTTACACATCATATCTTCCCATTTTCCAGGTGTGTGTACATTATACTCTAGTCTACTTGTACATATTAGCATATCCACTCGTTTTCACCGAGGCCATTATATAACTTCAACAGTCAGAGGTGCTGTGCTGAGCGGTGGGCGTGTATAACTGGAGGAGTATAACGTATATGCACACTCACATACACACGGGCTCACCATAACCCGTGCTTCTTGCCCCGCTCCTGTGCCAGGTAACTTACGGGGTCACCATAGCCCGTGCTACTTGCCCCGCTCCTGTGCCAGATAAGTCCACTACGGGCTCACCATAACCCGTGCTACTTGCCCCGCTCCTGTGCTAGGTAAGTCCACTACGGGCTCACCATAGCCCGTGCTACTTGCCCCGCTCCTGTGCCAGATAAGTCCACTACGGGCTCACCATAGCCCGTGCTACTTGCCCCGCTCCTGTGCTAGGTAACTTACGGGCTCACCATAGCCCGTGCTACTTGCCCCGCTCCTGTGCTAGGTAAGTCCACTACGGGCTCACCATAGCCCGTGCTACTTGCCCCGCTCCTGTGCTAGGTAAGTCCACTACGGGCTCACCATAGCCCGTGCTACTTGCCCCGCTCCTGTGCTAGGTAAGTCCACTACGGGCTCACCATAGCCCGTGCTACTTGGAACTTGTTCCGAGTAGCTGAATCTATGACAACAACGTATATGAGTGTAGAGCGTGGTGTCCGTGCCTCAGGTATGTACTACGGCGTGAGCATCTGCCTGGTGAGCCTGGCGTGCGGCCTGTCCGTGGTGACGCTCAACGTCCACCACCGCGGGGCGAGGGGCGCCGCCGTCCCCCGGGCCCTCCAGAGGCTCCTGGTGGGGCCCCTCTCCAAGCTCCTCTTCTTCCACTTCCACAACCCGGCCACAACACGCCCCGTCACGCCTCAAGACAATCATCTTCACCTTAACGTAAGCTGCCACTCCTTGACGGTATAAGCCACCACACACAGAGATCACACTAACGTGATGCATCAAATGAACAAATCCACAAGGGCCGTGACGAGGATTCGAACCTGCGTCCGGGAGCATCCCAGACACTGCCTTAATCGACTGTGCTACGACAGGATTAAAAGGGTTGAAACCGAAGTTCTACTGAACTTACTGGATCCCCCTGTCGTAGCTCAGTCGATTAAGGCAGTGTCTGGGATGCTCCCGGACGCAGGTTCGAATCCTCGTCACGGCCCTTGTGGATTTGTTCAGTATAAGCCACCTCTGCCTCACCCAGCCACTTGGACTGGACGGTAGAGCGACGGTAGAGCTTCATGCGGGTCGGTGTTCAATCCCCGACAGTCCAAGTGGTTGGGCACCATTCCTTCCTCCCCTGTCTCATCCCAAATCCTTATCCTGACCCCTTTCTAGTATTATAAAGTCTTAATGGCTTGGCGCTTTCCCTTGATAATTAAAAAAAATCAGTCTTTTCCACCCCCACACCCAGTATGGATGTCATTCCTCCCCCTCTGTCTCAGGGGACCTATCCCCCTACTATCATTGGGTAGCGATGTCCTCCAGGAAGCTGTGTCTGCTGCCTCCACTAACTTTTCTCTCCAGGTTCCGTCTCCTCTTACCATTTCACTCAAGTGAAATGTCATTCACTCATTAAATGTTATTGCTACTCAGAATTGGCTTCGAAACCTGGCATAGGTGATCAGCCCGGCTGTGATGGGGGTCGTGGTACACCGCAACAGCCCAATTTATTCCCCCAAAGGCTCCACAGCAACGGGATTTAACCTCACAGCCTCACTACCCTAGCCAAGATGACCTCGCCTTGTCCTCCTGTACAGGTCGGCTCCTCCTTATACCTGGGAGAAATTGCCTCATTTACTGCGTTGGGAAACAACAAACTATTGTGGTTGGCAAGTGCACCACCAATCCATAACTAGTAATTAACATTTGCTATCGCTAGGACAATTACTAATACACATAAAAATTACGTTAATAACCAGGACAGTAATTTAATAGTGTATAATTTATACACTTTAATAGTGTATAATTTTTGCCCTCGGAGCAAAAATAAAAAAATAATAATAAAAAAAAACGGAACAGAGGTATTATTGCTGATGACATTCCAGCAGACAGTGTTAGGTGTGACGGCAGATACATATTACTGAATACCTGGAGGTCATACATACCTGTAGTGATACGTGTATGAATACCACTACTGAATACCTGGAGGTCATACATACCTGTAGTGATACGTGTATGAATACCACTACTGAATACCTGGAGGTCATACATACCTGTAGTGATACGTGTATGAATACCACTACTGAATACCTGGAGGTCATACATACCTGTAGTGATACGTGTATGAATACCACTACTGAATACCTGGAGGTCATACGACACTACACGTCAACCACGTGACTGACACTACGCTCATATTGTCACGTGTAACCACGTTTTATTGACACGTTAAGCTAAGGCAGAGAATAATAAATGAATGCAAGTGTCGTAAAGCACGATAACACTGTCTCTGGTTAGATCTTTGTCAGTTTAGATTGTATATGACTCTGGAGATAAGACATTCAGTAGATAAAGACCCTCCCAGACACTATCTAACTCCTTCAGGCGAGCCTATACCACTACTACCACCACTAACACTACTACCACCACACCTCAGCATCAACAAGAGGGGGCAGAACAGTGGTTGAGGGCCAAGATGGTTGGCAAGGCCTCCCTCAGGATTAGTGAAGGCTCAGCAATCTGCGACACAACTTAGGACCTCAATCTCATTAGTCAGATGGAGAGGGGATGGAGGGTAGTAAGGACAGATGTATGAAGCCAGGGATAGAAGGAGGGATGAAGATAGGGATGGAGGAGAGGATGGAGTCCACAATCTCTCGTCCAACACAACACAACTAAAGGGGTACAAGATTACAGAAGCACATAATGGGCTCAGGACCTCAGCCCCCATCAATATTGGTGTAGGTAAGCATGTTACAGCATTGATGAGCTACTTACAGAGTTTGATATATACATCAACACGTTGTTCAAAGTTTTAGTTAGTTTAGTTTAATTACCAGAAAGTTACAGTTACATAATGGGTTCAGGAACTGTACTCCCAATGCTCCAAACAATATGTGTAGTGAATTAGTTTGTTAGGCCTGAAATCTGCGATGAAGTTACAAAGTAATGAAATTATATCGCTGTATCTGACATTATCTTGTCAGGAGTTAAGCGAGTTAGAGACTTGCAAGCAATTGCACTTTAGTGTATTCACCTATTTGTGCTTGAGGGGGTTGAGCTCTGGCTCTTTGGTCCCGCCTCTCAACTGTCAATCAACTGGTGTACAGGTTCCTGAGCCTACTGGGCTCTATGGATGTGTTTGTGTTCACCTAGTTGTGTTCACCTAGTTGTGTTTTTTGCTGGGGTTGAGCTTTGCTCTTTCGGCCCGCCTCTCAACTGTGTGTGTGTGTGTGTGTGTGTGTGTGTGTGTGTGTGTGTGTGTGTGTGTGTGTGTGTGTGTGTGTGTGTGTGTGTGTGTAGACTGTCTAGGAGAGACAGACTTGGTTGATGTACCTGTGAGGTACCTGTGTACCTGTGAGGTACCTGTGTACCTGTGTACCTATGAGGTACCTGTGTACCTTTGAGGTGTTCCTACAGGACCTGAGACCACAAGACCAGCGGGGGGACCACGAAGTCCGTCTGGCCTTCTGCGGAGACCACAAGGTCCACATGACCAGCTTAGACCCGACGGAGCACATCAGACCGCCCACCAGGACCAGCCACAGGAGAGGTCCGGCGACCAATACGGACACCAGCACGCCCACGCCCACGCCCACACCCACGCCCACGCCCACGCCCGCCCACGCCTCAGGTGAGTCTTCCTACCTGTCTGTACAAGCCTGGGTTGTGTCATACGCAGCAAAGTATACCTGAATGATTCAGGTATACTTTGTTATACTTCAAGCGGGTTTCTAGAATTGTTTTCCGGTATACAGTATTTTGGTCAGAGAATGGGTGAGCTTGGCGTGTATGGCCTCTGATGATGCTTATGTATACACCTGTATATTTACAGCTAGGGTTGTATGACCCCCTCTGATGATGGGTATAGGTTAGGTAATAATTGTAATTACGAAGCAATAAGATGCTTATCTTAACATACTAAGTAGGTTAGGTAAGGTCGGTGTTTTCTATGAAGCTTTTCAAGGGAAACTATTATGTTTAGTATATCACCTATGCACGTAGTTAATAAGTCAATATTGACTTTACGAATTTGCGAGAACGGGTTGGATGATGCTTATGTATACCACCTGTATATCCCCAGCCATGGCTATATGATAAATGAAACTGCTTGTGTATATCCTGTGCTTGGGGGTTGTATGACACCTTACATGGTCTTGTGAATACACCTGCATACACTTCCCTCCTGGCCTGTATGATCCCCGTCGCTGGATCACGTGGTGTATACAGTATTAATACACGTACGAGGATAATATTGGTGAGGGAATATGGTTTTAGGTTAAGGTAAGAGAGACCTGTATACTATCCCCCCATCCCATCCCCCAAGAGACCCATGTACCCCTCGACCCCCTTCTCCCCACACCCCACACCCCTCCAGCCTCCCCCCACACCCCCAGCCTCCTCCCCACACCCCCCCAGCCTCCTCCCCCCCCACCCCCACGCCTCCTCCCCACACCCCCCAGCCTCCTCCCCCCCACCCCCACATCCCCTCAGCCTCCCCCCCACACCCCCACACCCCCAGCCTCCTCCCCCACACCCCCCAGCCTCCTCCCCCCACCCCCACACCCCCTCAGCCTCCCCCCACACCCCCAGCTAACCCCCTCCCTCGTGCTGTTGCAGACTTCGAGCGCCAGTTCCTTCTCGTCCTCAATAAAGTACATGAAACAATTGAGAAGAATGAACTCAGACTTGGCGAGCAGGACAGGAGGGAGGCCACCAGACTAGAGTGGCAGCAGGTAAGCCCGTGTGTGTGTGTGTGTGTGTGTGTGTGTGTGTGTGTGTGTGTGTGTGTGTGTGTGTGTGTGTGTGTGTGTGTGTGTGTGTGTAATTACCTAAGTGTAGTTACAGGATGAGAGCTACGCTCGTGGTGTCCCGTCTTCCCAGCACTCTTTGTCATATAACGCTTTGAAACTACTGACGGTCTTGGCCTCCACCACCTTCTCCCCTAACTTGTTCCAACCGTCTACCACTCTGTTTTGTGTGTGTGTGTGTGTGTGTGTGTGTGTGTGTGTGTGTGTGTGTGTGTGTGTGTGTGTGTGTGTGTGTGTGTGTGTGTGTGTGTGTGTGTGTGTACACTCATCTATTTGTGCCTGCAGGATCGAGCATTGGCTCTTGGATCTTGCCTTTCTAATTTTCGGTTGTTTAAAGCAATGACTCCTGTTCTTCTTCTTCTCTATCATACCTAGTTTTAAAGCTATGAATAGTGTTTGCTTCCACACTGTGCTCCTGAAGTGCATTCCATTTTCCCACTACTCTCACGCTGAAAGAAAACTTCCTAACATCTCTGTGACTCATCTGAGTTTCCAGCTTCCACCCATGTCCTCTTGTCCTGTTGGTATTCTACATAAACTTTTCGTCTATTTCCACTCTGTCAATCCCCCCCCCTAAGTATTTTGTATGCTGCTATCATATCTCCCCGCTCCCTCCTTTTTTTCTGACGTCGTCAGGTTCAGTTCCTTCAGTCGCTCTTCATATTTCATCCCTCGCAACTCCGGGATGTTCCCAGACGCGCTCTATCCTCGTGGGGAACTAGAAGCACTTCAGGTTGCAATATTTTGACCATGTCGTGGTATAGTTGACTTGAGCGCGTCTGTGAACATCCAGCACACAGGTTCGAACCCCTCATCAAGGTCCTAGTGAATGTGTTCCTTTGATATATCACGTTATTGTGAGTTCTCTGTGTATTCTAGTGTATAGTAACATTAACTTTTGAGTAAATGCCAGTGCTGAATACGAGGGAATTGACGAATTCATCTTTGGGGTTCGGTCGCCGCTTTAACGAGCCCAGCCTGGGGGACAGGTTGACGCAGGACACAACGCTCTGATGCGAACGCTTGTACATATAATTTCCTGTACACCATGAACAAAACTGTACACAGCTGATGACAGTGTTGCCAATACTCGAGAACCTGCACTTCCCTCAACACCTGATCTGGCAACGCCGCCCCATGGCCATTGTGCAATGGACCTCTGGCCATATTTAGGAGAATATAGTCTCCTTTCTATATATCTAGAATATATATAGAATATATAGTCTTCGTTCATTCGGCGTCGGAACATCTCTCTTCTCTATCGTCATGCATACAAAGTCGGCTCCTGCTTGCACGAACGGCTCTTTGTTTACATAGGCGGCTGCCGCTTACACGAACGTCAACACGCGGTACCGCTCGTCAAGTATACACGAACGGCTCCTGTTTACTCGATAAGCCTACAACAGGCTTATTCTCCCCGAACAATGGGAAAAACAGTCTTTCCCCACCATTCGTACCCGATGACCAGTTGCAAAACAAGAACAACAAAGTAATACCTACAACAATAATCATAACATGTCAATATTTAAACGACCGCGAAAATGTCACCAAATTGTGGCGATTTAAGGAACGCAATATTGACGGTTTATAGGCCTGATAATTATCGGTAGGTTCTGTCGCTTGTGGCTAGTCACATCCCTCTCTCGCGCTGAGATATTTTTGCTATTAAAAAACAAAATTGATACAACAAGCCTCGCAAAAAAGCATGTTGTTGTTGTTATAGATTCAGTTACTCGGAACAAGTTCCAAGTAGCACGGGCTATGGTGAGCCCGTAGTGGACTTACCCGACACAGGAGCGGGGCAAGTAGCACGGGCTATGGTGAGCCCGTAGTGGACTTACCCGACACAGGAGCGGGGCAAGTAGCACGGGCTATGGTGAGCCCGTAGTGGACTTACCCGGCACAGGAGCGGGGCAAGTAGCACGGGCTATGGTGAGCCCGTAGTGGACTTACCCGGCACAGGAGCGGTGCTGAGTAATTTCATTTCTGGGACTGCCAAAAAAGCAGGCCTCTCCTATTTATATATCTCTCTCCAGTTCTACTATTCCTCTTTTCCCACGAAGGATAGTTCCCCACAGATACCCTACGGAAGCTCCCTATCCACCCCCCCACAGACACCCCCTATCCCCTCCCACGGATACCCACATTACCTACCGCCTCTCCCAAAAATGCTGTTATCTAAAATAATATTTTTGCAGCTCAATTCATGGAGCGATAAGTTAAGGAGAGAAATTACAGATGCTATCAGCCCGGCGCTCAGAATGATCCCTATAAATTGTTAGTGAAATTTGTGCCGCGCAAATGAATGGGAACTTGACCTTTTTTTTTCCACGTCCGCAAAAGCTGAGCGGTGGTTTGAAGGCCGCTTGATCCTCAGCTAAAGTGGTGTATTTTAGTTGGGCGTAATTCAGACTCGCTATAACGAGGGGAATTGTTGACGTTATAGCTGGTGATGAATACGCTTTCATTGACGTCAACGCTGGCGATGAATGCACTTTCATTCACTCACTTCTGCCGCAGTCTTTTTTCGTTTTTTTTTTTTAATTTTTTATACCTTTTTTATGCTTTTTTATAACTTTTTTATGCTTTTTTATAACTTTTTATGCTTTTTTATAACTTTTTTTATGCTTTTTTATAACTTTTTTATGCTTTTTTATAACTTTTTTATGCTTTTTTATAACTTTTTATGCTTTTTTATAACTTTTTTATGCTTTTTTATAACTTTTTTATGCTTTTTTATAACTTTTTATGCTTTTTTATAACTTTTTTATGCTTTTTTATAACTTTTTTATGCTTTTTTATAACTTTTTTATGCTTTTTATACCTTTTTTATGCTTTTTTATAACTTTTTTATGCTTTTTATACCTTTTTAAAACCTTTTATGCTTTTTTACCTTTTTTAATCTATACAATTTTCACTTTTTACACATTTTAATCAGTTCACTAACTCATATAAATCAGTATTTACCTTTAATGTGAAAATGTGAAGCATAATTTCTGCAATTTAATCCCTTTGAAGAAAGTGATCTTTTGATCCAGTCGGCGGCGGAGGAGAAATTCATTCTTTTCTTCAGTTACGAGTCATTTCCTTCTCTTTCCGGTCGTTAACTCGCTTTTCCTCTCCTTTACTGTTGTTTTTCTTTAATTACCGACGACGCGGTGAGCACAGCACTCGGATCCCAAATCAATGGTCCCGGGTTCGACTCCCGCGTAAGAAACCTTGTCAAAACGCAACCCTCATATCGAACAAGTCGAAAAATTGGGGGAAACGAACCTGGACCATTTGCTGCTTTTTAGGCTACTACTATCCGGGACAGGAAGCCTGCAAGTTAGCCATCCCAGGTAGTAAACCTACAAGAATTCCCCTAACATCCTGGTGTCTATTGCTTAGTGAAGAGGCATCAGGTGAAAGGAAAGGTGCATAAACGTTTCTGTCCTGTCCCTCGGTTGTGAGCCTAGGTTGTGATGCCCGAAACGCTTTGCGTAATAGTGGCTTTAGGCATTGTATGTACTAGCTCTACCTATAAGTCAACCAATCCTTGTAAAAATTTATTGTATGTATGTACCTTACCTAAATAAAATTGTTGTAATTGTAGGACGAAGACCACTGTGCTACATGCCATCTATTTTCCTTAATTCTAAAAGTACATAACATCAAAATAAAGTACAAACTGCAATATGGCAACGATTATCAGTGTTGCCATAAGGTCAAGCGGCCGCGGGATAAACTCAGGCTTATAAACTCGACTCATAATCGGGAATTCCGAGTTCGTATCCCGGCCGAGACAGAAATGATGAGTTGCGTTTCCTATCACCTATAATGCCCAACTTGTTCACCTAGCAGTAAATAGGTACACCCAGCTTGTTGTGGGGGGGGGGGACTCCATGTAAGCCTAACATGTATATATATATATATATATATATATATATATATATATATATATATATATATATATATATATATATATATATATATATATATTGTGACGATAATCTCCTTCAAGAGATTGAGCCTGCTCTTCCCTCCATAATTACGTCTTCACAATTTAAAAAGACTATGGAAGAAATGTCCAACAACACCAGCAAGGCTTGCCAGGGTGAGCAAAACGTATGCAACCAGCCACCTGTTCGAACTCCAACCACCAAACTACCCGTTGATCGCTACGGCTCCGCTGATTGGTCGCCGGTCTGGCTGCACCTGCCTCGCCCCCCCAATACTACCTGATGTCTGGGGTCGCCCCAACATCAGTCTTCAGAATGTTCCGTGCTTTCGTAGCCAGCACTCCTCCCAGCTAGACTCTAGAGTGTACTGAGAGAGGTGGTGGCTTTAAGCCAATATTCCAGCACCTCCCACTAAACTTTTGTTGCACTTCTTGTTATTTTGACTTAACGTAACTTTTCATTGTGTCATTTAAGTATTCTTATTATTTTGATTCATTGATTTTATTATAAGAATTTGTTTGTGCATTATTTTCATGTTTTGATTTATTTAACGTAATTAAAATTTCATTGTTAAAGTTTACTTGTGTTTTGTGTGTCTTCTCCTTACCTTACCACAGACGAAGTTCCAGTTTTTTCTTTTTTTTTTATAACTATGTGACGAGGCCATACCCCTAGCCTTAAACAGCCGAACACCAACGCGTTACCGTCACAAGTTATATGGGGGCCTGTCCTAGGAGCTTCACTCAGGTACTGGTGCCAAGTGGTAATTTATGGTAAGCGTATTTAACTCTGTTAACGTAGCTTTACTATTTTTCATTCAATTTCATTTTTTATAAGGTGCGGTGTATTGTGCATTACGAGAGTAACATATAGTGAAGGTGAGACAACTTTGGATTACGTGGTGACTGTAGGCCGCAGTCATACTCTTAATTGGTCATCTCTCCCTCCATGTTATTACTCGTATTTACCATCTATGTCCCTTGAATATTTCTCATTCTGACAGATCATCATATTGGTACCCTGGTACTGTGGTCTGCCCCGGGTCAAGAGTACCCAATCTTCTGCAATCTGACTGTAGGAGGACAAAGAGGGCCATAGTTCCTCTAGCTCGAACTTTAGTTGCTGAATTGGGACCTCAGCAGCAGTTCTCGTCACCAGTTGACACCTCGCACCCCTACACGTCAGTCAGAGATGATGATACATACAACGGTAGGGAATTAGCTTATTTTTTCAGAGCACAAAAGTTCGCTAATTCTGTAAGTATCATATTAAATTCAGTAGGAAAAACTTGCTTTATGTCCTTTAGAGACTTGGCAAGGTATGCCTACATTCTTGGACTACCAATTTTACTTTTGAAGCATTTAACTGTTTCATTTGTTTTCGAAACTTTGTTTCATTTGTTAGTAGGATTTTCTTGCCCTTATTCTCTTACATGAGTACCGGGTACAAGATTTCCTGCGCCCTTGATTTAATTTAATCATTTAATATCTTTCACTTAACGTTAATTGTTAAAGATCACACAGGATAGGTACCAGTTGCCACGTTGTCCTGTTTCTGACATTTCATTATTGAACATTCGTGTACCTTTATTTGCTAATTTCACCATGTTTCGTCTCCAAACTTTCCGTGCAAATCCAGCAGGTGAAATAGGGACTTTAAGTCGTGCCAAGAGGACTGAACTACAAACTCTTGCACATGAGTATCAACTAGAAGTTCCCTATCAAGCCAACAAAAATGACCTACACAACCTGTTGCTGGATTACTATTTAGAGCAAGGTAAGATAGACTCTGAAACTCATGAAACTTACTATATTGCAGAGAAAACTGACTTGGCTACGATGAAACTTAAACTAGAGCTGGCTAAGATTGAACGTGAGCAGCAAAGGGAAGCAGCTACCATACGAAGGGAAGAACAAGAACGCGAAGCTGCTTTGAGGAGAGAAGAACACGAACGCGAGGTCGCATTACTCCGTGAACGTGAACGAGTACAGCTTGAAACCAAACAACGCGAGTTGGAAATACAACGCGAACATGACAAGCAACAAGCAACTCTGGCTCTAGAGTGTCGTCAACGTGAAATCGCCTTGGAAACTTCACACTTCACTCAACGCCAGCAAGCTACTGCCAATCTTCCCGTCAGTTTTAATATATCACATGCAAGTAAGTTAATGCCATCCTTTGTAGAAGCAGAAGTTGATGTGTTTTTTACCACCTTTGAAACCCTTGCTAATCAACTCAGTTGGCCTGTCGACCAATGGGCCACACTTCTCAGAGTCCATCTTACAGGTAGAGCTGCAGTCACACTCAGTACTTTGGCGTCTGAGAATGACTACTACACTCTGAAACAAGCAGTGTTGGACGCCTACCTCCTCTCTACTGAAAGTTATAGAAGGAAATTCCGTGACCACCTGAAGGCAAGTACCACTACCTTCCTCGAGTTTGCTAACACGAAACGGAGGTATTTCATGAAATGGCTGGAAGCAGCACATGTCTCTACTTTTACAGAACTCGTCAACCTGATGCTTGTTGAAGAATTCTTGAGACGTGTGCCGCCTCCTGTCCGCCTCTACTTAGCAGATAAAGAAGAAACCGACTACCTGAAGTGTGCTAAGTCGGCTGACACTTACAGCCTCATCCACCGGCTGACACCTGAACCATCCTCCAGTAAGAAGTCGTGGTACAGTTACGAGAAGGTGAGCCCCGATCAAGCTGGTTCACAACTGTACTGCAAGTATTGTAGACTCTATGGACATACCATAGACAAGTGTGGTAAGTCTCAATACAAGGGAACCACTGACCAACAACGACCCAAACCAACTCCTCCTAAGTCCGGTAAGCCTGTGATGAATGTTGGTGTTGATGTTAATGATCTTTCTCTTTTCAGTAACCACCTGTATACTGGAACTGTCTCTGCCAACGGTTCAAATCCGGAGGGACGTTTCAAATTGAAGATCTTGAGGGACACAGCGGCTCTACAATCAATCATCTTGAAGTCGGCTGTGCCCAACATAGTCTACACCGGGGAAACAGTCTTCATCACTGACCTCACTGCTACTACTCCATACCCTCTCGCCAGAGTCCACCTGGATTGTCCCTACGTGAACGGGGAAGTCCAAGTCGCCGTCAGGGAAAAGCCTTTTCCCATGCCTGGAGTGCAACTTCTCCTAGGCAACGACTTGGCAGAAGACCTGCAACCGACCAACCTGATCGTCATGGACAAACCCCAGGTGTGTAACTCTGTGCCAAGTAACCCTATTCTTGAGTATGTTCCAGCAGAGGTTCAAGAGAGTGATGATGTTTCACCTCCGGTTCTCGTGACCACCCGTGCACAAGCCGCACGTCCACAGCCAGCTGACTCTACTGCTACCGCTGTCCCTCAAGACCCTCAGAAACTACCCCCGCATCTGACCAAGTTGGAGTTCCGTAAGTTGCAGAGGGAAGATCTTACTTTAACACCATTGTTTTTCCAGGCTGAGACTCAACCCGACAGTATTCCTGGGTTCTTCCTAGAGAACGACTTGCTCTACCGCAGATATAGACCCAGTAAACTGAAGGAGGAGGACGATTGGGCCAACACCGAACAACTTGTGATTCCCACCAGCCTGCGGCCCACTATTCTACACCTGGCCCATGGAGCATTCTCCCACTACGGCTTCAACAAGACTTACCATGGGATTCGTCAAGACTACTACTGGCCAGGTATGGTAAACAACGTCAAACAGTACGTAAAACAGTGTCATACATGTCAGATGGCAGGCAAACCGAACGTCTCCATTCCCAGAGCACCACTGATTCCCATACAGGTGCCTGCGGAACCTTTCCACAGACTCATAATAGACTGTGTCGGTCCTTTACCTCGGACCAGTTCAGGTAACGCCTACATCCTAACCATCCTGTGTCCTACCACCAGATTTCCCATAGCAGTTCCAGTGAAGAACATCACGGCTGCTACGGTTATCAAACATCTATTGAAGATCTTCACTCAATACGGATTTCCCAGGGAGATTCAAAGTGACTGTGGCACCAACTTCACCAGTGATCTCTTCAAAAGGACACTGGAGGAGTTCAACATCAAACAGGTATTGTCCAGCCCCTATCATCCTGCTTCACAGGGTTCTCTTGAACGTAGTCATCAGACCATCAAAGCACTCTTGAAAAAGTTTTGTAGTGAAACCTCGAAGGATTGGGATAAGCAGATTGACCTAATAATGTGTATTTTCAGAAGTCTCCCCAATGAGTCCCTAGGAGTATCTCCTTATGAGATGCTCTACGGCCGTAAGTGCCGTACTCCCCTTAAGGCTTTCAAAGACTCTCTCAGAGATGCCACCTTCAGTGAGCATCAGAATGTGCCCCAGTTTCTTCAAAACCTTCAACACATTCTAGAGAGAGTCCACCGCTTTGCCCATGATAATCTATTGAAAGCCCAGGTGAGAATGAAGACTCATTACGACCAGACCAGCAAAGTAAGAAAATTCAAGCCGGGAGACTTCGTCCTTGCTTATTTCCCTATCCCAGGTTCACCTTTACAAAACAGATTTTCAGGACCCTACTGCGTCAAAGAGTGCAGGAATAATAATAATTATGTGATAGAGACTCCAGATAGGCGGCGGAAGACCCAGCTGTGCCACGTCAACCTCCTGAAGCAATATAATGGTACTCCTCCCACTGTCTTGATTAATTGTTCTACCTTCACAGAACCCTACATCCACAGTGAGACCATCCCGGCTTCTTCTCCCGAAAGCACTGACAAGGAGTCGGCGCTTTCTAATTCCAAAATCCTTAATGATCTTCCCAAATGCTTTCAGGATAATAATCGTGCTCCTATGCCCTCTTCTAATTCCACTCTCACCTCGTCAGATAAGCCCTTCATCCTCCATGTCGACGCCAATGGTACCGACGTGGGTGGTGTCGTGATGCAGCAACGAGGCGAGAAGAATACACCTGTCAGCGACTACTGCTACAAGGATCTACGGAACAATTGGCAAGGAGCTACTCTTCCTCATCCTGAAGCTTCAGCACTTCACTCCACACCTGAAAAGTGCTCGGTCCACCATCAATACGGACCACACCACCCTACACCTCCTGCAGCACGCCCACTTCTCATCTCAACGTCTTCTACTATGGGCTTGCTAACTGCAGAAATTCAACCTGGAGACACGCTATACCAAGAGTCTGACAACATCTTAGCCCATGATCTCTCCAGAGTTTATGAAGTAGAAGCAACTCCATCCATTACTCCACCACATAACGACGTACTTCTTCCAGAACCGCAGGCTTCGGGGGAGAGTTGTGACGATAATCTCCTTCAAGAGATTGAGCCTGCTCTTCCCTCCATAATTACGTCTTCACAATTTAAAAAGACTATGGAAGAAATGTCCAACAACACCAGCAAGGCTTGCCAGGGTGAGCAAAACGTATGCAACCAGCCACCTGTTCGAACTCCAACCACCAAACTACCCGTTGATCGCTACGGCTCCGCTGATTGGTCGCCGGTCTGGCTGCACCTGCCTCGCCCCCCCAATACTACCTGATGTCTGGGGTCGCCCCAACATCAGTCTTCAGAATGTTCCGTGCTTTCGTAGCCAGCACTCCTCCCAGCTAGACTCTAGAGTGTACTGAGAGAGGTGGTGGCTTTAAGCCAATATTCCAGCACCTCCCACTAAACTTTTGTTGCACTTCTTGTTATTTTGACTTAACGTAACTTTTCATTGTGTCATTTAAGTATTCTTATTATTTTGATTCATTGATTTTATTATAAGAATTTGTTTGTGCATTATTTTCATGTTTTGATTTATTTAACGTAATTAAAATTTCATTGTTAAAGTTTACTTGTGTTTTGTGTGTCTTCTCCTTACCTTACCACAGACGAAGTTCCAGTTTTTTCTTTTTTTTTTTATAACTATGTGACGAGGCCATACCCCTAGCCTTAAACAGCCGAACACCAACGCGTTACCGTCACAATATATATATATATATATATATATATATATATATATATATATATATATATATATATATACGCAGGCTGGCTGTCCCCTAACCACAATGAATTATTACTCATTATTATAGAGTTAGAGGAGCTTGGTTGTAATATTTAGAGTGAGAATGTTGGGACAGTCGTCAGTCCTCGTCACTAAGACCATTAACATTAAACACTCACAAATGTTAGTGAGAATTCAAAACAATAATGTTAACTCAACACAGCTGGTATAGTACACACCGCTAGTATGGCCCACACTGGACCAGCTCCTCCAGTAATGAACATACAACTGTCAGATGAGTTATTGATTATGTTGTAAAGTGTTATCGAGAAAGCTATAGATCATGTCTCTAGTCAGATCTCGAGGATGCATATTCTAGGACTGGTCTGACCTAGGTTAAAAATAAATGTAGGTCAATGTGTGTGTGTGTGTGTGCATCAGAAAACTCTTGACGCCTGAAGGATTCGACCCCGGTCAGTCAGAGCCATCATATATGCCCCTTGGCGTGTCCAAAACTATAACCACTCAGCCACAGACTGTACAAAACCACTATATTATCAACCAGTATAACCGGAGACTGGCTATATAGCACGAGTCACACGCCAAGGGGCAAGCGACCGACTGACCAGGTTCGAGTCCTTCAGGAGGGAGGGGTTAAGTCGAGTGTTGTGATGCAAGTTGGCTTGAGGGAACACTGGAGACTGAGGCTGACACACCCACGTATGTTTACAGGTGGCGCTGGTGATCGACAGGTTCCTGCTGGTGTGTTTCCTGCTGTCGACGGCCGTCGCCACCACCACCATCCTCTTCTCCTCCCCCCACGGGCCTTGACCAGCGGCCTCCTTCATCCCCGAGCCTCCAGTCCTGCGTCCCTCCTCCTATCCCTTCACTCAGGTTAGTGTTCACGCACTTATCTTCACCCCCGATGGTTTCTGATATATATATATATATATATATATATATATATATATATATATATATATATAAGCGGAGTGTGGCTGAGTGATTACGCACGGGAGAGACATCTCCCGTCACGCAGGGTGCAGTTGCACCTCCACAGATCTCCAGTATCAGCTCTTGATACTGGTAATGGCTCAAAAGGGCCACCACTTACGGGTTATTCATGCCCGTGCCACCTCTTGGGTGGCTTAATCTTCATCAATCAATGAATGGGTGCCACACTCAGCCTGGTACAGAGTTACTGCCTCGCTCCTGTGCCAGGTAAGTCCACTCCCTCACCGCTCACCATAGCTCGTGCTACTTGGAACTTTTTGTTTCTAGTAGCGAATCTTAAACAACAACAACTGGCTGTGTGTGGCTGGGTGTGGCTGTGTGTGGCTGTGTGTGGCTGGGTGTGGCTGGGTGTGGCTGTGTGTGGCTGTGTGTGGCTGGGTGTGGCTGGGTGTGGCTGTGTGTGGCTGTGTGTGGCTGTGTGTGGCTGTGTGTGGCTGGGTGTGGCTGTGTGTGGCTGGGTGTGGCTGGGTGTGGCTGTGTGTGGCTGTGTGTGGCTGTGTGTGGCTGTGTGTGGCTGTGTGTGGCTGTGTGTGGCTGGGTGTGGCTGTGTGTGGCTGGGTGTGGCTGGGTGTGGCTGTATTCACCTAGTTGTGTATTCGCCTGTTGTGCTTGCGGGGGTTGAGCTTTGCTCTTTCGGCCCGCCTCTCAACTGTCAATCAACTGTTTACCTTTTTTTCACACACACACACACACACACACCAGAAAGCAGCCCGTGACAGCTGACTAACTCCCAGGTACCTATTTATTGATAGGTAACAGGGACATTCAGGGTGAAAGAAACTTTGCCCATTTGTTTCTGCCTGGTGCGGTAATCGAACCCGCGCCACAGAATTACAAGTCCAGCGCGCTATCCACCAGGCTACGAGGCCCCCCCCGAGGCCCTACGAGGCTGTGTGTGGCTGGGTGCGGCTAGATTCTCATAAATTGTGTATTTTAAGCGAAGCAATATATCAGGCTGGTGTACGAGAATCTTGCCAATGTATCAGTTTACAATCCTGAAAAACGAGGAGAGGTATCAAGGATGTGTGTGTGTGTGTGTGTGTGTGTGTGTGTGTGTGTGTGTGTGTGTGTACTCACCTAGTTGTGCTTGCGGGGGTTGAGCTCTGGCTCTTTGGTCCCGCCTCTCAACTGTCAATCAACTGGTGTACAGGTTCCTGAGCCTACTGGGCTCTATCATATCTACACTTGAAACTGTGTATGGAGTCAGCCTCCACCACATCACTGCCTAGTGCATTCCATCCGTTAACTACTCTGACACTGAAAAAAAATTTTCTAATGTTTCTGTGGCTCATCTGGACCTAGATTCACGAAGCTCTATGTATTTCTACGTAAGTAGGTTTGCTACGAAGGTTCCTAAGTATGCCCTAAGAAGATGCTTAGGTGCGATTCAGAAGGGTATTCTTACGAAGATATTTGGGTTTTTGGTCTGGTTCACCTGCGTGCCGATAGAGGTCACTATTGTGTTTCGTTTGACCAATCAGAGAGCAGGCAACATTCTTCATCTTGAAGATTTAGCCAATCACGACGCTGGCTTATCGGAGCTCATCTGCCCTCTATTTACGTCGAATTTTCTTATAAAATTAGTATATTTCGAAGTAAAACAATGTTTTATCAACCTCTACAGCCAGCACCGACATTGTAGTAAACAAATATGTTACATTTGTTGTTTACCTACGTAATTCTAAGAGATACTGTGTAGCTGTCCTTGTTGCTCGGAGATGCGCTGACACTTATTGTATATATTTACTGAATTTACCCAAGGGCCACTAACTATCTAGTGGCCTCGACGAGGACAGAAAGCCGGCGGCTTGTTAAAGGGCCCGCCAATTGTCTTAATGATATTTTTTTAGCTGGATTTTGGCATTTACGGCTTCAGCGGGTAGGCGGTTCCATGGGTTTATAACCCTCTTGGTGGAAAAAAACATCTGTTTTCAGTCCTACTTGAGAGGACATACTCTCCAACACTATATCTGTGATTGTCCTGTTATCAGTGACTTCATACCAAATGGTATTAGGTACTTTGAGCTCTGTAATTGCTTCGTACACTCAGGAATATTGGAAGATATTCTTGTGCTGTAATTAGATTTTGCCAGTGGGGACTAATAGCCTTACATATTTTGTTATGTCCTGATTCCATGTATGACTTGCCGTCCTGTGAGGTGGGGATGTTGGATGAGCTTATAGCTGTTTTTTTTTTGAGTCTATAGTAGACACTACAAAAAGTAGTGACAGGAAAAGCATACGTCAGGCTGCGAGCAGCCGCGTCCAACAGCCTGGTTGATCAGTCCGGCAACCAGGAGGCCTGGTCGACGACCGGGCCGCGGGGACGCTAAGCCCCAGAAGCACCTCAAGGTAACCTCAAGGTAGGACTATACCAGCCAGAAATGCTAGATTCTTGTCCTAGTAGCTCAAGAAGTAGCTGGTGCTGACCTCTAGTGAGGTGGTGCTTAGACAATCAGCGCCATCTATTGAAGGAAGAGATGTATGTCTATGTCAGAGTACGTAAGTGTTGTTTCCTAGTGTCCCAGTGTACTGATGACGTGTCTGTATTCACAGAGTCGACGGAGGGCTGCTGTGGTACCAGGAGAGCCAGTCTACCCAGGGCAGCCAAGGTCTCTACACCAGTCTGCTTTAAGGAAGCAGAGAGCTGCCGCCGGAAGAGAACTGTGAAGTGTTCTACTGTCTGCCTGTGGAGTGGCAGTGACGGGATTCGCCGTACCCGGGGCTGGCTAACAGAAGAGACGACTGACTATGGTGCTGAAGAGGAGAGTAACCAGCGAGTGCAAGAAGCTCCTGCCTAGGGTTCGCTACCCTAGTATTTGCACGTGAAGTGGCCCAGCAGCGCGAGGCTGAAGGTATCTGCCAGCATGAGGCTGGACTGTGGTTGTGGGCCTTCACGAGGAAGCACGTAGTGAGACTGTGGGTTGGCTGGCCCGTGGCCAGGGTAGACTCTTTGTTGTTTCCCGGTACCTGCTGAGGACAGTACCACGGATGAGGAAACACGATAGCTTACAAGACTGCATCGCCATCATTGAAGAGCGCTTAGTGTTCCATGAGACACTTTTGTACATATTAGGTGTACTAATACTTTTGTTAGGATTATTTATGAGGTGATGGAAAAAGTTATCATATGTAAATATATCGACATTTTATGAAGTGTAGTATTCAATACAACCCCCATTTTGTTTTACTTGCATTACCGAGCTCACTCCTTCAAAGCCACTACTTACTTGGGGCCGGATACCAGAACTCTATGTATCTTCTTCTATCCTATGCTTCTTCCTCGTCACCACATCATTAGCAAACTAATAGTACTGTATTACATTGTCATGAATATGGCACTTTACATGGGGGAGTGTTAGACACACTCACTAATTTAAGGCAGAAGTTTAGGCTTCCACAGGGGCGTCAAACTGTCAAATCTATCATTAAATCTTGTGTAATCTGCCAGAGGTACGACGCTCGGGGGTGTGTCCTTACCTACGGAACGAGTCGTACATCTTCGTCCTTTTGAGACCACTGGGGTAGATCACACAAGAACGCTTATTTTAACAGGCTTTGTAAACACAATCCGGAAAAAATCCGGATTGCCTCCCACAGCACCGTGGCAAGGATGAGTCTACGAACGAATGGTAGGCAGTGTGAAACGATGCTTAAGGAAAGCCCTGCATTGCCCAAAAGTCAACAACAGACCTCTCACAAAGAGTCGACAACTGACCTCTCACAAAGAGTCGACAACTGACCTCTCACAAAGAGTCGACAACTGACCTCTCACAAAGAGTCGACAACTGACCTCTCACAAAGAGTCGACAACTGACCTCTCACAAAGAGTCGACAACTGACCTCTCACAAAGAGTCGACAACTGACCTCTCACAAAGAGTCGACAACTGACCTCTCACAAAGAGTCGACAACTGACCTCTCACAAAGAGTCGACAACTGACCTCTCACAAAGAGTCGACAACTGACCTCTCACAAAGAGTCGACAACTGACCTCTCACAAAGAGTCGACAACTGACCTCTCACAAAGAGTCGACAACTGACCTCTCACAAAGAGTCGACAACTGACCTCTCACAAAGAGTCGACAACTGACCTCTCACAAAGAGTCGACAACTGACGTCTCACAAAGAGTCGACAACTGACGTCTCACAAAGAGTCGACAACTGACGTCTCACAAAGAGTCGACAACTGACGTCTCACAAAGAGTCAACAACAGACCTCTCACAAAGAGTCGACAACAGACCTCTCACAAAGAGTCGACAACAGACCTCTCAGAGTCAACAACAGACCTCTCACAAAGAGTCAACAACAAACCTCTCACAAAGAGAGCCACTGAGTCCCTCGCATCTGCTCTATTGTAGTCTTCCTTATCCTCTAATATCTCTAGAAGATGAGAATCCAGACGACCTCCTCATTTGTCGGAAGGAACGACTTGGTGGAACGTGATAAACATCTTTCCAGAGTGAGAGGCAGGTGGAATGAAGTGTGGACTCGTGAGTATCTAACTGCTCTCAGAGAATACCATTATGGAGCTGCAAGGCCCTATAATAAAATCAGTTGATTGGCCAAGGTCTGATGTGGTCTATAGACAAAACCAATGCTGTCGACCCAGATCACCAAGGAATAAGAATAGTTAAGGTCAAGCAGAGTTGTAGAACTTTTGAAATTCTTTATTATTTTGTTTTTACCACAGACGTGGCCACACATTTGCAATGCTAACCAGCATATATACATTTTCTTCTGTCCTCCATGGACAGGGTTAGAGATGTGTTAAACATATAGTTCAAGGGTTTATTGAACACTCAACTACAGAAGGTGATTCGGTGCTTTTAAAATGTTAAGCTAACCTACATACGTAAATACATAGATATGCAGATTTACGTATGCCCTACATACAGTGTTTGATGTGTCGTATACATAGTGTCATTAATGCTTAAGGACACAGGGCAGTTAAGCCTCTAAAATTGTAGTATTATTCATACGGATCACTGGATAAAGAACTATCGTCTTCTGTGATACCAGGGAACAATCGCTGATAGCACGCGTGTATACAGTTTAAATTCTAAAAAGGCATATCATTCAGTATTTTTAAAATGGAAATTTATTTATATAACTATTAAACATTTGCGCAATTTCTTATAATTTAAGTCAACTTACGTCTGCATAGTCATGATCTATTTTTTATTGCTATTTAATTATTTGTATTACTTTTCATGTCTTAAAATAATGCTGTCACAGCCAACGACTGTGAAGAGTTCCCCAGTATATTATTGTGAGCTTACTAAATATTGGATGAAAACTGCTTTTGCATTTGTTTTAATGAGGATGAAAATCCCTATATTAGAGCTAATATCCACAAAATATATATATAACAAACTTATAAATTTAAATGTATTCGTTCATCAAGAAATTTCACCTACTATCCAATTCCGTTTTTTATGATCAGACTCTTGTTGTGTAGGAGTAACTAAAGAAGACTGAAGCAATGACACAATTTGATAGTACAGCCATACTATTCATGTTAACAAAACCAGAAAGAGAGAAAAGTCAGTTTCTAGACCAATACACTTACAACAACCTCCAGTCCTCTTAGTTTGGTGCCAATCGTGATTGAATATGTTCTTGTAATCGGATATTTGACTGAATCAAATTGAAGGGTTGAGGCTGAGAAGTTGAGGGTTGAGGTTGAGAAGTTGAGGGTTGAGGTTGAGAAGTTGAGGCTGAGAGGTTGAGGCTGAGAGGTTGAGGGTTGATGTTGAGAGGTTGAGGCTGAGAGGTTGAGGGTTGAGGCTGAGAGGTTGAGGGTTGAGGCTGAGAGGTTGAGGGTTGAGGGTTGAGGCTGAGAAGTTGAGGGTTGAGGCTGAGAGGTTGAGGCTGAGAGGTTGAGGCTGAGAAGTTGAGGGTTGAGGGTTGAGGCTGAGAAGTTGAGGGTTGATGTTGAGAGGTTGAGGGTTGATGTTGAGAGGTTGAGGGTTGAGGCTGAGAGGTTGAGGGTTGAGGCTGAGAGGTTGAGGGTTGAGGCTGAGAAGTTGAGGATTGAGGCTGAGAGGTTGAGGCTGAGAAGTTGAGGGTTGAGGGTTGAGGCTGAGAGGTTGAGGGTTGAGGCTGAGAGGTTGAGGGTTGAGGCTGAGAAGTTGAGGGTTGAGGCTGAGAGGTTGAGGCTGAGAAGTTGAGGGTTGAGGGTTGATGTTGAGAGGTTGAGGGTTGAGGCTGAGAGGTTGAGGGTTGAGGCTGAGAGGTTGAGGGTTGAGGCTGAGAAGTTGAGGGTTGAGGCTGAGAGGTTGAGGCTGAGAAGTTGAGGGTTGAGGGTTGAGGCTGAGAGGTTGAGGGTTGAGGCTGAGAGGTTGAGGGTTGAGGGTTGAGGCTGAGAGGTTGAGGGTTGAGGCTGAGAAGTTGAGGGTTGAGGGTTGAGGCTGAGAGGTTGAGGCTGAGAAGTTGAGGGTTGAGGGTTGAGGCTGAGAGGTTGAGGGTTGAGGTTGAGAAGTTGAGGCTGAGAGGTTGAGGGTTGAGGCTGAGAAGTTGAGGGTTGAGGGTTGAGGCTGAGAGGTTGAGGGTTGAGGCTGAGAAGTTGAGGGTTGAGGGTTGAGGCTGAGAGGTTGAGGGTTGAGGCTGAGAAGTTGAGGGTTGAGGGTTGAGGCTGAGAGGTTGAGGGTTGAGGCTGAGAGGTTGAAGGTTGAGGCTGAGAGGTTGAGGGTTGAGGCTGAGAGGTTGAGGGTTGAGGCTGAGAAGTTGAGGGTTGAGGGTTGAGGCTGAGAGGTTGAGGGTTGAGGCTGAGAAGTTGAGGGTTGAGGGTTGAGGCTGAGAGGTTGAAGGTTGAGGCTGAGAGGTTGAGGGTTGAGGCTGAGAGGTTGAGGGTTGAGGCTGAGAGGTTGAGAGTTGAGAATTTTGCTACAGATTACCTACTTATAATTATGTGTTAGATTAAGGACTTTTCCAAAACGATATATGCATGTTAGCGGCATTACCCATACTGCCTACCTGGGGCCGCCTAGAGAGAGAGTGGCCCAAGTTAATTCAAGTTAACCCTTTTAGTAAGGCCAACAGAAATAAGTTATAACTAATAAAAAGGACACAATATGTTCATTTAACAGTGGCATTAACAGATATATAAATTTAGTTAAGAATAAATTTAGCCTCGGAGCCATAGCCTATATTATTTATATATATTTAAATTTCTTTAGTATTTCCAGACAAATTTGTAAACTTTCAGCTACTGAAAGGACTTTCGATTTGTGTAGAAAAAGTGGATTTTGTTAAAGCCTTTGATAAGGTACCATATAAAATACTGACAAAAAAATTACAGGCACATGGAATAAATGGAAGAATACTAGAATAGATAAAAAAATATGGTTAAAACAAAGAAAACAAAGAGTGGCGCTAACTGGGAATGAATCTGATTGGAAAAAATTTGGTAAGTGGGATTCCACAGGGGGACCATATTGAGGCAGAACCATCTAATTTATTTATTTTTATTTATGTATTTATTTATATACAAGAAGGTACATTGGGTTTGTGAGAATACATAGCATAGTACAGTAATTACACTCTTGTAAAGCCACTAGTATGCGCAGCGTTTCGGGCAGGTCCTTAATCTAACAGATTTCTTTTTTTTTTTTTTTTTTGAGATATATACAAGAGTTGTTACATTCTTGTACAGCCACTAGTACGCGTAGCGTTTCGGGCAGACCCTTAATCCTATGGTCCCTGGAATACGATCCCTGCCGCGAAGAATCGTTTTTTCATCCAAGTACACATTTTACTGTTGCGTTAAACAGAGGCTACAGTTAAGGAATTGCGCCCAGTAAATCCTCCCCGGCCAGGATACGAACCCATGACATAGCGCTCGCGGAACGCCAGGCGAGTGTCTTATCACTACACCACGGAGACTGCCTCTGTTCTCTGTTCTCTATTGAATCTAACAGATCTAATCTAATTACATGGGCCCACGAGTACTGGGGCCCCACGAGCAGAGGACATGTTCATTATGGAAGGAGAAGTGTTAAATATTTACATCTTATTCCAAGTACACTTATATAATATAAACCTACATCCTGGTGTAGAACTAAATACTAAATATTTAAGATATATATTTCCAGGTGAACAAACCTTAAAACAGGAATGAAAAGAAATGTTTTAAGTGGAGCGTAAATGTTTCATACTGTGCCATCTAATGTGTAGCCTACTGAGTATTATTGTCTCTTTCAAGCCATGTGTATTGTTCAAATGTTTATCATGTTGATTAATTGTGGCTCTACAGCATGTTGTTAATTTTTTTAACACCTGTTTTGGAAAGTGCCAATAAAATATAAATGTGTTTAATATTATCGACCATTTAATTTTTATCCCTGTGAGTGGGTGTCATAGGGGCCCCCAGCACACTGCCCAAGGGGGCCCATAATGCTGATAACACGGTCCTGTTTTTGGTGTTGTTATAGATTCAGCTAATCGGAACAAGTTTCCAAGTAGCACGGGCTATGGTGAGCCCGTAGTGGACTTACCTGGCACAGGAGCGGGGCAAGTAGCACGGGCTATGGTGAGCCCGTAGTGGACTTACCTGGCACAGGAGCGGGGCAAGTAGCACGGGCTATGGTGAGCCCGTAGTGGACTTACCTGGCACAGGAGCGGGGCAAGTAGCACGGGCTATGGTGAGCCCGTAGTGGACTTACCTGGCACAGGAGCGGGGCAAGTAGCACGGGCTATGGTGAGCCCGTAGTGGACTTACCTGGCACAGGAGCGGGGCAAGTAGCACGGGCTATGGTGAGCCCGTAGTGGACTTACCTGGCACAGGAGCGGGGCAAGTAGCACGGGCTATGGTGAGTCCGTAGTGGACTTACCTGGCACAGGAGCGGGGCAAGTAGCACGGGCTATGGTGAGCCCGTAGTGGACTTACCTGGCACAGGAGTGGGGCAAGTAGCACGGGCTATGGTGAGCCCGTAGTGGACTTACCTGGCACAGGAGTGGGGCAAGTAGCACGGGCTATGGTGAGCCCGTAGTGGACTTACCTGGCACAGGAGCGGTGTTCCGGTCCTGTTTTGGGCCCCAACCCTTTTTGTCATATACATCAATGACAGAGATGAGAATATTACAAACCACAGTATAAAAATTTGCAGATGACACAAAGAATTATGGTAAAGTGGGACATGATAATAATGTGGAATCCTTATAAATTAAGAGATTTACACGAACACCAAGATATATGGGGCCAGATTCACGAAGCAGTTACGCAAGCACTTACGAACCTGTTCATCTTTTCTCAAACTTTTGCGGTTTTGTTTACAATTATTAAACAGTTAATGAGCTCCGAAGCACCAGGAGGCTGTTTATAACAATAACAACAGTTGATTGGGAAGTTTTCATGCTTGTAAACTGTTTAATAAATGTAACCAAAGCCATCAAAGATTGAGGAAAGGTGTACACGTTCTTAATAAGTACTTGCGTAACTGCTTCGTGAATCAGGCCCCTGGTCGCCCGGAGTGTTTGCTGTCATATCAGCCTCCTGTACACAGTAATCCAGTCGTCGCACTTCTTGGCTCAAATTGTCGCAAATTTAATTGGTGATATTAACAAGAAGAATACGTATTTATAATAATATTTTTCATAAATAGCCACGAAATATTTAATATTTAGTTAAAAAAAAGTGTCTGGAAGTTAAATCAACTTCACAGAACAATAATTTTGTTATATAGTTACTAACGGTATTCGTTGGTATGCGTTCGCTACTTAAACTGTTCATGTCCTTTTCGCTCATAGCAAACCTACTTACGAAGAAATACATGAAGCTTCGTAATTACCTAAGTGTAATTACCTAAGTGTAGTTACAGGATGAGAGCTACGCTCGTGGTGTCCCGTCTTCCCAGCACTCTTTGTCATATAACGCTTTGAAACTACTGACGGTCTTGGCCTCCACCACCTTCTCCCCTAACTTGTTCCAACCGTCTCCCACTCTGTTTGCGAAAGTGAATTTTCTTATATTTCTTCGGCATCTGTGTTTAGCTAGTTTAAATCTATGACCTCTTGTTCTTAAAGTTCCAGGTCTCAGGCGCCTCCTAACCGGTATGTTATTAATAATATTGAAAGGCCAATAAATAATATTTGGACTGTTTATGACAAACAGGAAACGAGGTACTTACTTTTTTTTTTTTTTTTTTTTTTTTTTGAGATATATACAAGAGTTGTTACATTCTTGTACAGCCACTAGTACGCGTAGCGTTTCGGGCAAGTCCTTAATCCTATGGTCCCTGGAATACGATCCCCTGCCGCGAAGAATCGTTTTTTTCATCCAAGTACACATTTTACTGTTGCGTTAAACAGAGGCTACAGTTAAGGAATTGCGCCCAGTAAATCCTCCCCGGCCAGGATACGAACCCATGACATAGCGCTCGCGGAACGCCAGGCGAGTGTCTTACCACTACACCACGGAGACTGCTTACAAAACTTAAGAGGTTGAGGCAGCTGAAGAACGTTGGAATGGCTCTAGGGGCCAGATTCACTAATCAGTTACGCAAGCACTTACGAACGTGTACATCTTTCCTCAATCTTTGACGGATTTGGTTACATTTATTAAACAGTTTACCAGCATGAAAACTTGCCAATCAACTGTTGTTATTGTTATAAACAGCCTCTTGGTGCTTCCGAGCTCATTAACTGTTTAATAATTGTAAACAAAGCCGCCAAAGATTGAGAAAAGATGTACAGATTCGTAAGTGCTTGCGTAACGGCTTCGTGAATCTCGCCCCCAGTTACAGAGATGTTCAGCGCCATCTATGTTCCAGCGGCTCAGTTATTAAGATGTTCAGCGCCATCTATGTTCCAGCGGCTCAATTACTGAGCTGTTCAGCGCCATCTATATTCCAGCGGCTTAGTTACTGAGATGTTAAGCGCCATCTATGTTCCAGCGGCTCAATTACTGAGATGTTCAACACCATCTATGTTCCAGCGGCTCAATTACTGAGATGTTCAGCGCCATCTATATTACTAAGATGTAACTATTTACAGTGTCCAACTAGTCAAGTCTGGCGTTAGTTAATGTTGGTGAGAGTGAGGTGTCCGAGGTGTCGCCTGGCAGGACACAACCACAACACGTGCGGCTCTCGTCACACTTTGTAAGGATTATCCTGCTCCTTAGAGCCGAGGTCTTGTGCATGGTTGGAATTGTATCGTGCTGAATATTCCAGCTTTTGGTGTGTGTGTGAGCTACATAAAGCTGGGCATTAATTTCATTAAATGAAGCAGAATTGTTTGGATACAGTTGACTGTACATAGAAGATGGGTCGTGTACGAATGTTCCAACCAAACATAAGCCTATAAATTCATTTTATAAGCCTATAATATTACTTAAGTATGTGTGAAGCTTGATTTCAGATGGACCAAATACGAAAAATACAGTGTTTTAATAATATATGAAGCAAACAGCCAGTAGGTCTATTGGATATGATTATGTATATGACATGACTGACCTAGTGACTATATATTTTTTTAGATTTTTAGTAGTTTGGTAATAGTTTTAGTTCAATTTAGATTTACCCAGGTATATGGCACATTATACATGAGTTAGTTTCTTCATTTATTGTGCACAGCATGAGTCCATCCAGTGGGGGGTAGTGGAGGAGGATAGAAGCATATAATGGTCTCTGGAACTGAATTCCAAATTCATTTATCTTAAGTTAGTCTGATAAGCTAGTTACAGTCCAAAGCTAATGCTATGCTCAGCTATGACCAAAGAGCCAAAGCGCAACCCCCGCAAGCACAACTAGGTGAGTACAGTCATTGTATATATATCTAGTCAATTATAGCACAATTGGTTCAAGAACTGGACCACAAGTCTCTAAACCGAGCAATTTCCTAGTGAACCAATTACTAGTACATTAGTAGTAGGCATCCTACAGTCACGGGAGACAGAACCAATTACATGTTTACTAATCATGCTCACCGCACCTATATAATGGGCTGCGGTGGAAAGTTTGTCGTGTGCATGAACTATTTATAAACATTCGACAAGCCGCCGGCTTCCTTTCCTTACCGAGGCCACTAGGGTTAGTGGGCCTCAAGTAAATCGGAAAAAATTTACGCAAGCAAACTTTGGATATTTGGTTAGGTTTTCTGATAACATCATTCTGAATTATAGACATTTCTTCATCATTTGTATTTTTGTATTCAAATTTTCAAAAAAATTTGAAATTTTCACTAGATATGTGAATCGGGCCACCGAGCCACCCAAAAGTATTAAGTGAGGTTAGAACTTTTTAGGTCATCGCAAAGATATAAATTATGAAAATAAATAATCTAAATAGACTAGCCTAACATTTGTATTTAAATGGTGCAATGCATTTTTAGGCATGTGCCATTTTATGATATACAGTACTGTACCTTAGTTTATAATAGATTTATTTAAATAATGTGTTGATGTTTATAGGTTTGCTTTGGCAGCGTGCACGAAGAAATCACCATGGCAGATATATTTAGGTCTGAGGATGCTTGTCGTCTGTTGAAAAAGAAATTCATTTACTTGATTGGAGACTCAAGTAAGTTTAATTCTTGTCATGGTATCAAAATGTAAAACAGTTGTATATAGTAGTAATTTTGTTCAAGTTTGTTACGTTGCTATGAACTCGAAGCAGTACAATTATTATTCCATAGATCTTGAATTGTCTTAATCTTAAGCCCATCCTTAGATTATTAGACCTACATATTATTTGTAAAGTTGGGCAATTCCTTCCCATTGGTATATTTCGGGAAAGATATGTTGTCTGATATGTACAATATAATTTAAGACGGCATCTCGTCGGCATTGAATCATAAACAACTTGCCTAACCTAACAGTGCTAGGCAAGGCAGTGGTGTGTAAGGTATCATACTCTGATGACTATTTAAGTACTAATAACTGTGTAGACAGTGTCACAGAGATATATTATGTGTCAAGTCACATGTTCTAATCTGAAGACAAGTTCAGTCTGAAGCTGTGTTAGACATACAGACAATAAGTCGCAAAAAATTTGGCAGTAAATTAGAGGCCTAACAAACAAATATTGTTATTACCTTCATTAAGGTTATAAAAAAATTTCATATTTTTTATTATATAAACATTTCATTTTTTATAAAGTACAGTACTTGCATATTTAAATACT
The DNA here is from genome assembly GCF_040958095.1 of Procambarus clarkii. Classification (NCBI taxonomy): domain Eukaryota; kingdom Metazoa; phylum Arthropoda; class Malacostraca; order Decapoda; family Cambaridae; genus Procambarus; species Procambarus clarkii. Next base: position 34,377,536 of record NC_091160.1, on the reverse strand, counting down.
GTACAGTACATGCAAAGTTGTGTTCAAGCAGATTAGTTTTGTTCTGATATTATGGGAAACCTGTTGCCGAAAAGCAAGTTTTCCTTCCCAGTCACTTAGGTGATGTCAAACATGTCCTCGTAATTATTTGTTTGCTCCTTTTCAGATATGCGTTCATTTTACCTAGACCTGCTGTACCTATTAAAGGAAGGTGGTATTACACCAGCACATGTGTTCCGCAAGGGCGGTCCAGTAAGTATTATCGCTAGTGGCCTTAAGAAGGGCGGGATGTCTGCAGATGGTGAGGTTCCCCCACAATTTGCTCAAATAACTTTCCAGGTGTATTTTCAGCTTGACTTGGAGGCTAATTAATTTTGTGCCGAACTGATGAATTATTAATTCTTCCACATGTTAGACATGCTGGATATGTCCTGGCATCTGAGGCTTCAAAATAAATGATGATGTACTCGTATGCTTCAAGAATTACTATTAAATAATGTTTTGTTTGCTTTAAAATAATTTTTGTTTCTTTTACAGGGAAAATCATCATATTGTGGTGACAAATTAGTGGATGTGTCTACGAGTGCCGCACATGGACGAAATTTTTTTGAAATACGCCAATATCAGGTGAAGTTATAGAGATGTGGTTACCCACCACTTGGTGTGAACCCAATTAACTGAAGTAATAGGTACATTCAGATTTAAATGAAAGGTAATCAAATTGAAGAGGGGGCTAGGAAAGGTTGGTGATGAGAGAGTTTCAGGCATCCCTCTTTATCAGTCCAGCAACTAGGAGGCCTGGTCGACGACCGGGCCGCGGGGACGCTAAGCCCCAGAAGCACCTCAAGGTAACCTCAAGGTAAGGTACCCCAATACCTCTAAAAGTTTTCTATGCAAGTTCATTTGGCGAACCTGATCTATTTATTTCTGGCTTTATTGATTTCACTAAATGGAAATTTGGTAAATAATGATTGGACAATCAGCCTTAAATTCACAAATTGTAGGAGTGGATAAGGATTGTGAACCTGTAATCCCAAAATTTCTTCCCACTAAAGTAGGAAGTAGTCTAAGGATTGGGGCTCTTATCTATCCAGGCCTCTGAAAGTAAAGGATGTGTGGAATGTGAGAGGAATAAAATTGGAACAGATGCTCATGGGTTAATAGCAGTAGAAATGGGTAATCTTAGAAAGATGTGGAATGTTAGAAGAATGAACAGAGCTAGGAATGAAAGTGCTAGTGAGATGTGAAGTGAAATAATGCATAAAAAAAAGCAAAATTGAGATATACTGGTATATGATCTGGTGAAGATAGAGCAATAAAGGTCTCTTAAGGGTTAAGGAGAGGAGGAAGACCTGAAGAAGGTTGGTAGACATTGCAAGTGAGTGTGAGAAAGTGGAAAGTGACTTTGTTCAACATAATGGATATGCCAAGGAACAAGACTGTGTGGATGGTGTTTGTTAGGGATTGTATTTGTATACTGTATATAATAATTTACACGAAACACTGTACTCCTGATCTTGTGAAGTGGTGAAGCACTACTGTTGATATCTGCAAGTGTGTTGAGGGTCTTGTTGTTGTTCTGTGATGCTGTTTAGTATGAATGATACAATGAATGGACGAGTGATATTTATATTTGTGTAAGTATTTCTTTCAATGTTATTGGCCTTTTTTTCTATAAGGTGATGCCTGCCCATCCCATGAAAGTGGGGAACAGGGAAATGATGATGTATGAATGTTAGAACCAGTCTTGGTTACAGCCAAGGCTTATAGTGTATTGTGTCTATCATTGCTGGTTGTAATTACTTCGGTGTAATTACAGGATGAGATCTATCTATACTCATGATGTTTCGTTATCCCAGTACTCTGTCATATGACGCTTTGAAACTACTGACAATTTTAGCTTCACGACGTTCCTACACACTTTACCACTTCAGTTAGTTGTTGTTTTCTCTATTGCCTAAGCTAAGCAGATAAAAGTAATAATGAATTGTACAGTCAAGAGATTGTGAAATTTGTAAGAAGCTGTATGGAAATGTTTATTTACTTAGCTTTAATGCATGCTACTTACAAATTTATCTGGTTGTATAGACCACATGTTAAAATTGCCAGTCATCCCTGAAAAGAATAAAGGTTCACAAAGTATGATTGCTATTGTGACCTTTTTGTTTGGACCCTTCAAACAGGATGACAATGTGATCATTCGCTACTGCTACATAACTCGAGTGTACTCAAACCTGGTCAAGCGAGAGTTGAAAGACATTGAAAAGGGTGTGCTTTCCGTGCCAGATGTGGTGATAGTCAACTCCTGTCTCTGGGATATAACAAGGTATGTATGTGATCTGTTTCAAAACACTAATGAGTTACAAGCAATTTGTACTGGAGTGCAGTCAGTGTGCTTGCAATTTTTGTTTGGGTTTCTCCTAACAATTGTTTGTGAAAGGTCTGTTAACAATATCCTTGTATAGGGTATCTGCTTAAAATTGTTTGACAGGTATCTGCTAATAATTATTTGTGATATGTTTATTCTAACAATTGTTTGCAACTGATGTACTCACCTATGGTAGGTGTACCCACCTATGGTACGCCTATGGTATGTACCCATCTAAAATAATATATCTGCATTTCAGCTGGACAAAGTGTACCAATGACAAGGGTTTATTATAACCAATAAAGCAGCAATGCTATTTTATGTCGATGATTTGAGGTAGAGGGAAGTTCTCACCGGGAATAATCCCCCCTTAACGAGGATGAAATTGCACCTAATGCTAGTGGCATTGAGGGTGATGGGTGTAATAATAATCATCTAAATTTTTGTAAAATAATATACAGAAACGTAAGATAATGATGGTTGTTTATTTGTTACATGAAGGTGCACATTCAATAAAGGCAGTACTCTAATACACAGGATTTTTGGGCACATGTAACATGGGTACCAGTTTGAAGTACTGTACGTATATGTGTGCTTATAGATGGGGAGCAATGAGGGAAGACAAATACAAGCAAGAAATGGTAGATTTGGTTCACCATCTGCAGTGTCTGTTGCCTGATGACACTCTAATTATATGGACCACAACGTTACCTGTCTCAACCGAAAAAGTTAAAGGAGGAGTCTTCATAAAACAGGTGAAACTGTTGTACAGTATTGCATCTAGTAATATCAGATTTTTTATACTATTTAGAATAGATAGCCAATTACTGGCTGTAGTTGTAAAGAAAAACAAAGTACCTGATGCTTGTAGTAACGAAATACACCTGCGGCCTCAGAATTAGTGATGTTTCCTTGTTAAGCCCATCCACTTGAACTGGTCGGCAGCAATGACCTCGGTTCATTAACCCATCCTCCGAATTAACAGTACGGTTTGATACTAAGTGTAAGTACAATTCGTGACTGCTAGGAATAGTACATAATTACACTTACTTGTGCCGTTACATTTACCTTCCCCATATTCGGAGGATGGGCTGCCTCGGTTCATGCAGGGTCAGTGTTTGATTCCCGTTGGTTCAAGTGGTTGGGTTCTTTCACTCCATACTCGTATCCTGTCCAAGTGCTATGTAACCATATTGGCTTAGCACTTTCTCCTGATAATTATGCATCTTACCTTTTACACATTTACATTTGGTTTAGTATGCTTGCTTTCTGGTGGCTGGTTACCTTTCTTACACCTCCCCAAATTTATTTTGCTTTTGTATATTTTTGTTACTATTATGTTCACCTTTGCATTTTTTTATATATATATTTTTTAATGTTTATAGTTAATCTCAAAATGATACACACTTGTGTTTTGCTCTGATGTTCTCCCATGTGGTTTGGAACCTCAACATTGGCATCTTTATTAAACAATGCTAATTTCTAACTCTTCATAGCGATGTTTTTTTTGTAATTACAGTACATGTATAATGAATAACCAATTTTCGGTGTTGGGTTTATTATTTCTTCAGTTTGTTACACTGTATTCAGGTGGCTGGTTTCTCCAGGTGTCCACTGCAGTACTCCAGGGACACTGAACCCTTTAATGCTTGCCAATTTTTGTAATTTTCCTGTGGATTACAGCTGGAGTTCATGACACATAGCATGCGGTTCATGATTATGGAAGCCAATAAGTTTGCCCAGCAGCTATGCATGGCATTTGATATAGACCTACTTGACCTGCACTACCACATGTGCTTTCAGCTCCACAGGTATGCTCTTGTTGTCATGTCATATTGTTTTTCCTTTCAGCTGTTAAATATTCAGATTGCTTGCTCATTCTCTAAAGATATATTGTAAAGGGTGAATGAAGCTTAGATCTTAGAAAGGTACTTTTGTGAATACAAGCCCTTTGGTTGCTCTCATAGCCAGGGCTAGGGATCATGGAGAAGACTGATCACATGCCATACCCTCATCAACTCGGGAATCCTACAGTGATGACAAATTTCAAATGGTCTTGAAGTGTAGTTTAAGGGGTAGGATGGTAATGGGGAACAGAGCTTTGTCTCACACACCCAAGATACCGCTCACTTTGATACCAAAGAATGGATCAAAATCTTCATCATTTCCCCTTAAGTGATGATTTGCATCACAAGTATGGTGAATTAAATAGCTCAGCAGACTATCGACCAAACTACCCACTGCAATCCACTACAGGGTTGCGGATGTTGGCTAACGTATCTTTGTGCCTGGTATCTACCGGGCTTGCTGCTGCAACTTTTCAAAAGTCAATTCAATTAAATTTTTCTCAAGGTTTTGTCTCGGGAGGAAGTTGCTTTGCTTTGGTGTTCACTTGACAGTGGTGTGCTGAGTTGCTGGCTTACATTTGACCATTTCTTCTGGCTTCAAGTTGGTTTCTAGGTTCTTTTCTCAGGTACGGATTATCATTGGCCAACAATGGCCAGATATCTTATTTATGGTTGTTAGGTAGCCTTTAGTATGGTTCAACTTCTCTTGGTTTGGCGGTACTTTAGGTGAGCCTCTGATGTGCTCCAGATATCCTGGTGTGTGTTCCCAGTCCCCGTGGAGTCATCTTCCTGGTTGTGTCGGTTCATTTGAGGGGTCATTTTTCAAGCTATGCTGGAAGACCATTTGACACATTACTTGTGAAAATTGTGTTCAAAGTTACTGAGGGCTTAGCATGTGAGCAGTCTCCTAGGTGGACCTGGTGGACTTGGAGAGCAACTGAGGGATTTAAATAATTTCCAGTAAAGACATGGCTTGGAAGGTTTTGAATGAATATGCAGGTACTGTACTAATTCTCCTGGTCATTTTGATTTGATGTACCTTGTATATAATTGTAAAAATGATATGTTTTATAAAAATGTGAAGAAAATATTTTTCTTAAACAAGCTGTACATAAATTGTTTTCATCCTTGCATCAAAGCAAAAATATATATCCAGTACTGAACAAACACTAACTACATTTTTACTTGAAAAGAGAGAGAGAGAGAGAGAGAGAATTTTTTCCTCCTCTCCTCCCCCATTTGGTGACTGAATTGTCATATTGTGCTTTGTTGACCAGACCACACACTAGAAAATGAAGGGACGACGACGTTTCAGTCCGTCCTGGACCATTCTCATGTCAATTGACAATCAACTTGAGAATGGTCCAGGACGGACCGAAACGTCATCATCCCTTCACTTTCTAGTGTGTGGTCTGATCAACATACTTCAGCCACATTATTGTGACTCCTCGCCTGCATATTGTGCTTTGATTCTTCTGTCAATAGTATCAAGGCAATATTATTCAACATTGTTGAACATTGCCTTGATACTTCTTAATACTTAATATTTCTTCTCCTGAAATGTGGTTTGGTCTTTGACATTGTTTTTATACCAATAACCCCCCATGTGGATTGTTACCTTGCATCAAATGCATGGAGAGACATGTAATTCTCACTGAGACAAACTTGGATGTGAGACTTGAAGACTGGGAAGGCACAAGGTACAATATATGTAGAATAGTACCTTTAATATGCTGCAGTGCAAGACTAATGCTGGGAAAGACATTTAAATGTCAACAAATACTGTAATTGCTTATACTGTACATGATACTTCCATCCTTCAACTTGCAAGTCCTTCATATTTGTCATTTTGATATATATATTTAGTGACCTTACACCCACTTTGATTTGCATTCCATAAATTTGATTGATGTTCTTTTTCTTCGAGGACATTCCAAGTAACTTTGCTGTGCTGAGTACTGATTAAGCCTGACAGTACTGGCCTGACGGCTGAGTGGACAGCGCTCGGGATTCGTTGTCCTGAGGTTCCAGGTTCGATTCCAGGTGGAGGCGGAAACAAATGGGCAGAGTTTCTTTCACCCTGATGCGCCTGTTCATCTAGCAGTAAATAGGTACCTGGGAGTTTGACAACTGCTACGGGCTGCTTCCTGGGGGTGTGTAACAAACAGGAGGCCTGGTCAAGACCGGGCCGCGGGGACGCTAAGCCCCGAAATCATCTCCAGATAACCTCAAGAAGGAAGCCATATCTTAGGGAGATGCATCAGGCCACAATTCATCAAGTATCCACTTATGAAACCAGTATATCTTTCAATTATCATGGCAGTTTTGTTCACAGTTACTAAACAGTGTACGAACTTTGAAACTTCACTCTCCAAGGGTATTATTATAAACAACCTTATAGTGCTTCAGAGGGTATAAACTGTTTACTAATACAAACAAAGCTGGGATGATTGAGGAAGGAGGTACAGATTTTGTAAATGGCTGCATAAGCGCATGATGAAAGCGCAAGTGCAAGCTGGAACCGTAAAAAAACACTCTTCAAGGCAAAGCAAGCATAGGGTATCATAGATCAAACAAAAAGCAAAGAATCACCAGAGTGCATATACCCAACATACACAAGCCATCGCTTGAACGATGTTAGGGACACTAAAGGCAACAATGGGAATGATTGTTACCACAACGTAAACATTCCAACCCTGTTATAACTGACTGCCACCAGGTGGCAACCCAGGTCACCTGCAGGAACTGACAGCTAACCTCCATCACTTAACCTATCTATTACTTCATGGTTGAGTCAAGTGGTATTAGGTGTCCCCAGAACAGTGGGGAGCATTTCGGTCATTCCTCTCTCTGCTCGTTGTACATGGGGGGGGAAAGCTTTATGCTTTCACAGATTGTTTCTATCTGGGGCTGCTTACACCTTTCCCACTGGGTGTTTATTGTTGGGATTAGGGGGGTTTGTTCATCAGAGATGTTCCCATCATTCCTAGAGTGCCTTCCAGTCTGTAAGATAGTCCAAGTAGCTAAAATCTCTCTCCTTTATATGAAATGTTTTGTGAGAATTTTTCAGGCTGAAATATGTTCCCTTGCACTTCTGGAGTTCTTTTGCCAAGGCAGGTACTGTATCTGTTTTAGTAAAAAATGGAATAGTGTTCTATATCAGATTTTACTGTAAGAAAACAAGTTAAATCTTTGTAGTTATATACAGAGAGTTGATGTATTTCAGGCGAACAAATGATGGTCTACACTGGGAACCTCCAGCATTAAGGCACATTACCAATTTAATGCTCACACACATAGGTGAGCGAGATTTCCTTCCACTAGTTCTGCTCGTATCTTCCTCGTAGTAGATTTGGTTAGGATCTGTTTAAGTAGTGTGTTATTGAAAAAATGGAGATTAAATAGAAGATATATGCTATCTTTGAGTTGGTAGAGTGGATTTAAGGGTGGGAAGAAGGCAGAGATTGGGAGTAGACAGTGCTATAGAAGGCAGGGATTAATTATGTTGGGACTCATTAAGTGATAGGGAATAAGACTAGGTTTTAATCAGTTTTAAGAGGGAGTCATTATATTAAATTTTTAAATGATGGCTCACGTTAAGCCCTTTTAAACCTAGTCACGTGAAGCAGTGAGTGCTATTGTGAATATTGGTGTGTTGATACTAATATTGTGATGCTTATTCAGTGTTGAAAGATATGGAGACAGAGCAAGTGTGACTTTGCTCCTCTATTTGCTCTGGGCTAATGTCCCCCCCCCCCCATCCCATGAAAATGAGACTCAAGGTAATGACAATGTGTGTTTACACACACGTGTGTTTACACACACGTGTGTTTACACACACGTGTGAAAGGTTAGCAAGGACAAAATAATTAAATGAAAAAAATACAAACACGCAGGTTAACAAAATTTGAGTGAGAGTGCAGAAGTAAAATTGGCGAGATTTGAATTATGTGCACGCATGCATCCTGCCATTTGTGGTTGTTTATATACACATTCATGTCTGTGCACATTTGTGTTTGGTCTCTTGACATTTTGGTTATGAATATTGGCCCAGTCCCCAGAATATAAATATTGTATCCATTTAGTGTAAATCTCAAATTTTGCTACTGTATTTGTTTTCAGCCCTCTGCTGGGAGAAACCCTTGCCGGGTAACTTCGTTGGTAGCTACGTACGAAGTGCTATATCTCGTATCACAGAAGGAACCCTCGAAGATAAGGTACGAGTTTCAAGCGTCCTGGAAATAGAGAAAAGTATTGCTGGTAGTTGACAAATGTATGTATTTTTCATTGTTCAGATTGTTTAACCCTTGGAGAGTGTGAGTGTGTGTGTGTGTGTGTGTGTGTGTGTGTGTGTGTGTGTGTGTGTGTGTGTGTGTGTGTGTGTGTGTGTGTGTGTGTGTTAGTGTTATAAAACCTACTACTGCCTGTGTGTGCAAGAACAATGACAATACAATCAATTAGTATATATGTAATTGTGCATTTGCATTGAAACAGATGTTGCCATTCATTTTCTAATGTTGACTTCAGTTCATTTGCTGGGTGCTATTATTTTTCTCTCATAATTTGACAAATGTTACAAAGCTGTGTTTAACTTTATTGACAATTATGGTGCACCAACCAAGTACAGTCATGTTATTGTGAAGAATCTATATTTGACATCGCTCGTCTACTAATTTAACCAACGCTTCAATATAAAATAAGATTTACAACCAGTGTTTTGGTTTTAACGATTTTTTCTTTGGTTTCTTTCACTGTTTTGTGGCAGTTTGTTTTGAGTGGGTACTCAGAAGTGTTCACTTCATAATGTTTGAGAGATTGGCTTTTGAGTCATTATGTAAAGTTTGAGAGAGAGGTTTGAGACTGGGTTTTTGCAGGGAGAACTCTGTTTCACTGAACAAAAAGTCTCTCTCTCAGGAAAAGGTTCAGCTAGACCAGGAGATCTTGCAGTACATTCAGAAGAAATCACAAGAAAAAACGTTGAATAAAATAACTAGAGTTTCACCTGGGAATGGAGTAAATGATCACGTCAAAGGGAAACCAAACGATGAGGCAAATACCAGAGGTAAGAGCATGATTCTTTTTTTTTTTATACTGTATAGCATATTTAATATATATATTTTTTGTATGCAATTTATATTAAGAATATACGTACAGGGAAGAGACGTAGGGCTACATCTTGCTTCGTCTATTCTGTTTTATAGGAGAATGCATCTTTGATTTTAATACATTGACTCATGTATTACAGTAACTTGAGTGAAATACAGTACAGTACTTTTAAATCAAACAGGTTTAGGATCTGAAAATTGAGGAAATTAACAAATTTGTATGTTCATAAATAATTCTTTGGATTCAAGAGTTAAGATAAATACTGTAATTTAATTTTTCAACACCACCATAGAATATTTGTGTTACTGTGTTATATAAATGTTTAGTTGGGCCTCGCTATGCACGGGTTCAGAGAATTTCAATTTGCACCTGTAGAATTTTGTTTTTAACTAAGACTGGAAATGCACGAGGGAAGGTTCAACAATTTGCAAGCTGGCAAGAGGTTCATGGCAGACTAGTTTTGATACACATTGCTTTGTGTTGATCGATTAGTTTAGCCCCCTGCGTGATCCATCAACTGGAGTTGTGATTCGGTTCATTTGGGTGCCTCAGCTGGTGCCCACATTAATACAACTACTATGGTTGTATGTGGAAGTATATAGTAGTAAATATTTATCATCGGGAAATGGAATGGAGGTCAACCTCCATCTTAAACTTTCTGGGTGAATTGTGTGCATGTACTTACCATATGTTATCTCCAGGTATGCAGTGGATTATTGCTAGAATCACTTACAAAACTCATGAGTCTTAATAATTCTGGTGTCTGTGGGAAGATTAATATGTTAAATTAAATAATTTGAGGATATGAAAACATCCATTTAAAACACTTGGAATATAATGTAGGTTCTCCTTCGGTACAAAAACTAAATTTTTACAGAATCTTTGAAAATGTTGGTGTGTGTGTGTGTGTGTGTGTATGTGTGTATTTACTATTTGTGTCTGTAGAATCAAGCTATTAGCTCTTGGACCCCACTTTTCTAACCAATGTATTTTTCCTCTATTATATCTACTACGTATATTTCTTACACATGTGCACTCGCACATCCCCAGGAAGCTGCCGTGGTAGTAGTAGACATCCATCAGTCTCGGGAGACTATGGAGTTGCGCGCTGTTGTCGGTCTGGAGTGGCCTCTCCAGGGCACAAAGCCAGGGTAGGTTGATATGGAGGAGAAGCTGTTACCCAAGCAGCAGGTCCCCTCCCCACCTCCTCTCCACAATGGCGAAAGATTCCATTGGAAAGGCAAACGCCAATATGATTGGTTCCAGTGCCATCACAGGAACTGTCACAACGATGTTGAAGGCAACAACAAACTGCCTTAGGGGCTCCTGCTCAAGAGTTTACCTTGAGGTGGGTAAAAGAAGGCACAGGGACTCCAAACCCGGAGACCGCCGTGGTCGGGGCCGGAGAAGAACCACCCCATCAAGGGCAAGAATGAACCCATCCTGAAGCAGAGGTTGGACCACACGATCCCCAGTAGGTAGACGTCCGAGTCCCGAACTTGATGTGTGGTTTGGTCATCCTATGTCCATTTCCATCCATCCATTCCCGAAAGATGCATTCATAAATTTTAACGTGCTGTTCATTCACCTCCACTGGGGATTGAACCCAGAGCCTTAGGACTACGAATCCTGAGCGCTGTTCATTCAGCTGTTAGACCCCCACAGAGCCCTGTGGTGCATCACTTTCCACTTCTCAGTAGCCTGACTTCACCTCTCTGTCTACGACCCTTTGTTTCCTGTTGGACAATTACTCCCATATCCAGTTCAGTGTCTTTCTTGTTATTCCCCACTTGTCTCCATCTTGGGTATCATTTTGTTATGAAGAACTGTTTCAAAAGCTTTTTGGCAGTCTATGAAGATGAAGTTTGTCCATCTTCTCTTGAAGTTTCTCTTGTCTTATTTTCGAGACCCCTGTCATAGAATTCAATCAAGTTTAATAAGCTTACTTTCTTGCAGCAGAAACTCGAAAACATCGATTGGCGACTCGTAAGAAGAGACCATTCAAGAGCGGTAATAGAAATGAAAGTGACAAGAGAGCAAGGACATCTGTCAGTGTTGCTCCAAGTTTATTGCCTCCACTCATGGAAGTATCAGGGTTTCATGGACAAAAAGAAAATTCAGTAATAGGACTGAGAGAGACCACTGAAAATAGAAGAGAATTCAGTAGTGTGTTTGGCCATGCCGGTGCTCAGTCTGGCCGTGAGGAGGCTCAATATGTTCGTGCTAGGGCTCAGTCTGGCTATAACATGGGTCAGCTTGGGTATAACATGGGTCAGCCTGGCTATAACATGGGTCAGCTTGGGTATAACATGGGTCAGCCTGGCTATAACATGGCTCAGCCTGGCTATAACATGGCTCAGTCTGACTATAACATGCCTCATTTTGGCTATGCTAGGACTCAGAATGACTATAATATGGCTCACTCTTCCCCTCAGAATGACTATAATATGGCTCACTCGTCCCCTCAGAATGACTATAATATGGCTCACTCTTCCCATAACGGTTCTCCATCTTATCACGATGAGGTTCAATCTGCCCGGGATTTAGCTCAGCATTACGCTAACCGGATTAGGGATGCCTTAGAGTTGGAGAACAGCGTGGATCATTGCAGAGGTGGCAGCAGGCCAGCTACGCATTACAATATTCAGAGAGAGAACTGTGGGAATGTGTACCAACAGAACCAGGAGCATCCTAGCTTGATGGGAGAATACCATTCTCGCCAAAACAGGTTCCAGACCAACAATTCAGTGCATGATAATACCCATAATCAGTTTCAAGGTATGCACCATCAAGCAGGTGTCGGGGAATGGTCATATCAGCAACAGCATATTCAACCTCCGCAAGAGTTTTGGTCTAACTATCCAACCTCAAATTTTCCTTGGAATTGGAGAAGATAAAATAAAAACAATCATTTTGCTTTTTAGGTACCAATTAAGACAATTTATAGATCTTTTTTCCCCTTTTGTAATTTTTTAAATGATGTAAATTAGGTTCATTTATTATGAACTGGAGTTGCTGATTTTAGTATTTTTCTTGTGATATTTATTTGTTACTGTACATGAATTGCTTTTCTTGTACATAACTATTGATGATGCAGAACTTGAGATATTTTGTTGTTTGCTAGTTTGAACTGATTCTGCAGCACTTTGCTTGTGTGCATGATTTAATATTCACCAGTTGGTGCATCACACCGAGGCCACTTGTCAGTGTGTTGACAGGTAGTCGACGCATTATGTTAAACTCTAGTTAGTTGTAATTGAATCTTTTATAGAGTCCTATGTTAGGACATTTACATATTTTCTAGAGGGACTTCTATGGTTAAATGAACAAATCCACAAGGGCTGTGACGAGGATCCTCGTCACGACCCTTGTGGATTTGTTCATTTGATGTATCACGTTAGTGTGATTTCTGTGTGTAACTTCTATGGTTGCTTCTTGTTGCCAGCCACCTGGATAACTCCAGCCAATTCAAGTCACACCAGGCCTTTAAGTCATTATGAGCCTACTGGGGGGCAGAGGTCCTCTCAGAGGTCAAACTTGGCCAGCTCCCCCCTCAAAGGCAAAGTTTTGGTCAGCTCCCCTGTAGAGGCAGAGACTTAGTCAACTCCCCTTCAGAGGCAGAGACTTGGCCAGCTCCTCAGAGGCAAAGATTTGGCCAGCTCCTCCTCAGAGGCAGAGACTTGGCCAGCTCCTCCTCAGAGGCAAAGACTTGGCCAGCTCCTCCTCAGAGGCAAAGACTTGGCCAGCTCCTCCTCAGAGGCAAAGACTTGGCCAGCTCCCCCTCCGAGGCAAAGACTTGGCCAGCTCCCCCTCCGAGGCAAAGACTTGGCCAGCTCCCCCTCCGAGGCAAAGACTTAGCCAGCTCCCCCTCAGAGGCAAAGACTTGGCCAGCTCCCCCTCAGAGGCAAAGACTTGGCCAGCTCCTCCTCAGAGGCAAAGACTTGGCCAGCTCCCCCTCAGAGGCAAAGACTTGGCCAGCTCCCCCCTCAGAGGCAAAGACTTGGCCAGCTCCCTCCTAGAAGTCAAAACCTGGGGACCCTTATTTCCACCAGTCTTTTCTCTACAGTAAAGAAAAAAGGAAACAAAACATCACTCGTGCTGGTACTTCATAGATGGCAGTAACCTTCTTGATGGGTTTCTGGGAGTTCTACTCCCCCAAGCCCGGCCCGAGGCCAGGCTTGACTTGTGAGAGTTTGGTCCACCAGGCTGTTGCTTGGAGTGGACCCCGTACCTAAAGAGTCACTTGGATAAGTCTCACACCTTAAGGAAAATCCACATTCGCAGATACCTGTTGTCTTGTATCACGTCCACAGCTGAATATGTGAGAAGACCTCTCTCGGCTGTAAATTTGGGCCTTATTGCAAATACTTAGTTTAATTTTTCCCCACAATTGTTGTCTGAATCTACTTGAGAACTAGCCAAGGGATTTTTATTTCTCTCTCATAATACATAACCTTCCCGGTTTGGTGCCTTCTTTTGATAATTACTTACTTCTCCCTCATAAGATTTCTAGACCCACAGAGGCCAAAAGGAAACTCCTTATTCATAATAGAATATTTAATGAAGCAAAAAAGATAATCATGACAGATAATGGTATCCCCTTAGATTAACCCTATAACTCCTCAATACATCTTCCTCTAGCTTTCCCATGCTCACCACTTATTGCAAAACTAATGTGTAATGTGCTATATCATGTGTGAATATTACCTTTGTAGTTAGTATAAACCTTCACGTGGATCCTTGCACGGTCCTTACAACACCCTCACTCTCGCTCATGTCGTGCCTTGACCTTTACCCCTCCTGTGGTTCCTGTTCTTCACCACCTGCCTTTTTCTGTACAGTAGTCTCTCTTATTAAATGCTCTTTCAGTTCGTGTTACCAATATTTCTCCTCGTGTCGTTCCGCCTTTGCCCCCGTGTAGGGTCCCCCTTCCTAAATTTTGTAAAACCTTGACCCACGTGACAAGCGTTTATCCCTCCTGCAGTTCTGAAACGCCTTTTCCTTGAACACTTTTCTTCACACTCCTGCTCCATTTCTGTCTTCTCCGGTGGGTCCAAAGACTGATGGGTCCAAGTCTGCTGATGGTGTAGGCTACTGTTGTTTTTCCTGACCACACCTGTGTGTGTCGCCTGCCTCCAGAGACTAGCATCTTCACGGCAGAACTTTATGCTATTCTCTATACTCTTCGTCAACTGCTCTCTCACTGTCAATCCTCCTTTGTTGTTGTAGTTGACTCACAGTGCCCTCATGGCTCTGAAGTCCTTTAATCCTGTCCATCCATTGATAGTCGAGACTCAACATTGGCTGTTTTTATCTCCAGTAGATTTAAGATAGTGGAGTTTTGCTGGGTTCCCAGCCATGTTGGTATGTCCTTAAATGAACATGCGGACACTGCCGCTAGGGAAGCTATCCGCACTTGTCCCATCTCCCGTAAAGGTATTCCTTATTCCGACTTTTACCCGGTTATTCATTCCTCCATCCTTGCCCGTTGGCAGGGTTGTTGGTCATCTGTAACTGGTAACAAACTGTGTTCTTGAAAGTAGTGTGTCCCCAATGGCCTTCCTCCTACCACCGTAACCGGGAAACGGAAATGGTGGGAAACAGCTCTGGAAAGGTTACGTATTGGCCATACACGTTTAACTCACTGGCACTTAATGGAGCGCCGCCCTGCTCCTTATTGTCCAAACTGCATTGTCCCTCTTATAGTCGTGCATATCCTTGTTGAATGTCCCGACTTCCAGGACGTCTTGCTTCCTGACTGTCCCTTGCGGTCACTTGACCCTCGATAGAATTCTTGGTGAATCGGATACCTTTGATATCGTTCGCCTTATGCATTTTTGTTCTCCTATTGGTATCCTTAGTGATATTTAGCATCCTATGATTATCCCGCACATTTGATGGTGTTACATAGCCTTCCCGGCTTGATGCCTTTTAATAATTACTTACTTCCCTCTACCTTTCTGGTGGCTTTTTTTTTTTGGTCTGAGAGATCTAGCCTCCTCAGCTCCCTGTGGCTATATACAGGGGACCATTTTTTTGCCTCATGATGACTCGTAAGGGCCTGGTGTAACTCAAATTAAGTAGAGCTGTCCAGATTACTAGTGGCAGAACCACCGAGAATCCACCAAAATGAGATATTTCATCATATTCGGTGCATGTTTTTTGCAATCTGACAAGAATGTGCACAATTTCCTTAATTGTGTTTTATACAGCAGTTTCAATTTATCATGCCTTCAAACATTGTTTTGACTTGTAAATACATAGCAAAAAGGTTTGTACATTACCTGAAATAAAATGTTATATTTTCATACTTATACTTTATTATTAACCTGCTTCTAACTTATGGGGTAGGAGGCACCATTGGGAGATAAAAGGGAAGCAATGTTATGGAAAAGGTCATAAAAACTACCAGTTGGTCGTCATCTGCACTGTACTGTATACTATTACAGTAACCAAGAAGTACCTTCCTGCTTGATGGGGTTCTGGGAGTTCTTCTACTCCCCAAGCCCGGCCTGAGGCCAGGCTCGACTTGTGAGAGTTTGGTCCACCAGGCTGTTGCTTGGAGCGGCCCACAGGGCTACATACCCACCACAGCCCGGCTGATCCAGAACTTCTCTTAGAAAACGGTCCAGTTTTCTCTTGAAGATGTCCACGGTTGTTCTGGCAATATTTCTTATAGTTCCTCTATACCTCTCCACGGTTGTTCCGGCAATATTACTTATAGTCCCTCTATACCCCTCTAGTCCCTCTATACCCTCTATTACCTCCACACTGATAATCAACTTAAAGAGCACTCCACTGCTTAGCATTACCAGGTATATTGTGCTCCTTGTTAATGGCCAAGTACATTATAAAGTCACTCCTTGTGAATCGTTGCCACCCAGCTTTATTCCCCTTCCATGTCCCATATGTTGTTCACACTGCCCGAAACGCATTGCGTAATAGTGGCTTTAGGCATTGTATGTACTAGCTCTATCTATATATTGATCCATTAATGTAACATCACTTGTATGTATGTACCTTACCTGAATAAACATATTTATTTATATTTATTTATTTAACCTCACTTTCTCTCACATTCAGGAAGTCTGCCCATACAGTATTCTTTTCATCTTTCTGGTTTTCAAATTTTTTTAGAATACCAGTCTGTCATCCATTTGGTCTGCATACCCAAAATATCCCAATACATTTCTTAATCTTCCAGTTTACTGACTTTTGCACTCTAAATCTTTTTCTTACATATTAACTCTTTTAATCTCTTACACCAAACAAGAATGTAACACTCAAACACCAGTGTACATGCTTTCACAACCTACCGTGTGTGGCTTCCGGTGATCAACAGCCCCGCGGCCCAGTCTCCAACCAGGCTTCTCTGTTAATCGTCTGGTCACCCAGGTTACTAGCATCCTGGGTGACCAGACCAGAACATATGATTCACAGCCGGGTTGATCAGGTATCAAGTTTGCCCGAAACGCTATGCATACTAGTGACTTTAGGTATTGTATGTACTACCTCTATCTTTAAATCAGAATGTTTGTACTGTAATGATGCAACTATGTATGTACTTTTCCTAAATCAGTTATTATTATTATTATTATTATTATTATTATTATTAAGTAAACCTGATGAACTTTATTGTATATAAAGTAAATAGAAAATAAATGCTTGATCATATTTATTATAAGGAAACGTCAATAATTCCAATAAACTCTAGAATTTTGACGTACTGGTCGATAGTCAGATGGCGGGGGGGTATCTGATGTCTTGAGAGGTCAGCTAGTGGGGGAGGGGGGGGGGTATCTGATGTCTTGAGAGGTCAGCTAGTGGGGGAGGGGGGGGGGGACTTGATGTCTTGAGAGGTCAGCTAGTGGGGGAGGGGGAACTTGATGTCTTGAGAGGTCAGCTAGTGAGGAATATGACGTCTTGAGAGGTCGGCCAATATGAGATCAAGCAGCTAAAACATGTCTGGTAAAAACTGCTGTTAAGAGAAGAAATTTGTTTTTCATAAGAAGTAGCCATTGTATGTGTCGAGTCATGAAGCAGCAGACGTTTGTGTACATGCTGGAGAGATGAGTGTGTACATGCTGGAGATGAGTGTGTACATGCTGGAGATGAGTGTGTACATGCTGGAGAGATGAGTGTGTACATGCTGGAGAGATGAGTGTGTACATGCTGGAGAGATGAGTGTGTACATGCTGGAGAGATGAGTGTGTACATGCTGGAGATGAGTGTGTACATGCTGGAGATGAGTGTGTACATGCTGGAGATGAGTGTGTACATGCTGGAGAGATGAGTGTGTACATGCTGGAGAGATGAGTGTGTACATGCTGGAGAGATGAGTGTGTACATGCTGGAGATGAGTGTGTACATGCTGGAGAGATGAGTGTGTACATGCTGGAGATGAGTGTGTACATGCTGGAGGTTAGTCTCCTAGCTCAGTTATCATTGGTCAGCTCAGTGTTATATCATGTCTCCTAGCTCGGTGTTATCATAGACATTCATTAATATATATACAGTAAATAAAACGAACAATCGCCAGCTTTTAATAAATGTTATATAACCATTCAAGTTCAAGTCCGTTTAATTAAGACTAAAATACGTCTCAAAAGGATAGAGTAGCTCAGGCTATTTCCTAAGAAATGCTTTACTGTTGTAATAGGCGGTCTATTCGATAGACCTATATTCTCAGACCAATGTTGGCTTGCTTGCAGGTTCTCGTATTATAAGTTGCACATAATTTTGTTCCATGAAGCAAGTCTGACAACATTGTTCACAGACTTCTACTTTCTTAAAGCGTTTGGCGAATACCTGTTCACTTACGTTATATTATTTCGTGTTTAAAACACATGTACAGATTAAAAATATTCGTAACATCTATTTAGCGATATATAATGTTGATATGAATTGTTGAAGTCTTTTTAATGGTTAAAAAGACTTTCTCTGTGAGCACATGTTGGGCAAGCTATGTTAATTTGACGATGATAGACCATGTTATCCACTTCTAATAAGGTTAGGTACAAAGCCATAATTAACAAGCCACAGGTGTGGATACTATACAGGTGTGGGTCGAGTTCCAGGCCTCATATACCCAGTTCCATGCCTCATATACACAGTTCCATGTCTCATATACACAGTTCCATGCCTCATATACACAGTTCCATGCCTCATATACACAGTTCCATGCCTCATATACACAGTTCCATGTCTCATACACAGTTCCATGTCTCATATACACAGTTCCATGCCTCATATACACAGTTCCATGTCTCATATACACAGTTCCATGTCTCATATACACAGTTCCATGCCTCATATACACAGTTCCATGTCTCATATACACAGTTCCATGTCTCATATACACAGTTCCATGCCTCATATACACAGTTCCATGCCTCATATACACAGTTCCATGCCTCACACACACACACACACACACACACACACACACACACACACAGTTCCATGCCTCAGAACTCTTCCTGTGTCATCCACCTCATCACGACGCCCCCTCGGGAATATCCCAAATATCACTGATGTTCGCGCACAGCTTCTCTTCGCTTTCCACAACCGTGGATGTGATGTAGTGTGTAAAATATTAATAAAAATGCCTCGCCGAATTTTGGATGACAGAGCTTTAGAGAGCACGTTGTGTACCGACTGAACCAATAACCAACCTCTCACATATACCTATATATGTATATACACATGTTTATATATATATATATATATATATATATATATATATATATATATATATATATATATATATATATGCGAACAAGCCTGAATGGTCCCCAGGACAATATGCAACTGAAAACTCACACCCCAGAAGTGACTCGAACCCATACTCCCAGAAGCAACGCAACTGGTATGTACAAGACGCCTTAATCCACTTGACCATCACGACCGGACATAATGAGGTGATAGCCGAGGCTATTTGAACCACCCCACCGCCGGCACTCGGATAGTAATCTTGGGCATAGCATTTTACCAAATCACCTCATTCTTTGGGGCACACGTGAGGAACACAAATGCGAACAAGCCATTCAGGCTTGTTCGCATTTGTGTTCCTCACGTGTGCCCCAAAGAATGAGGTGATTTGGTAAAATGCTATGCCCAAGATTACTATCCGAGTGCCGGCGGTGGGGTGGTTCAAATAGCCTCGGCTATCACCTCATTATGTCCGGTCGTGATGGTCAAGTGGATTAAGGCGTCTTGTACATACCAGTTGCGTTGCTTCTGGGAGTATGGGTTCGAGTCACTTCTGGGGTGTGAGTTTTCAGTTGCATATTGTCCTGGGGACCATTCAGGCTTGTTCGCATTTGTGTTCCTCACGTGTGCCCCAAAGAATGAGGTGATTTGGTAAAATGCTATGCCCAAGATTACTATCCGAGTGCCGGCGGTGGGGTGGTTCAAATAGCCTCGGCTATCACCTCATTATGTCCGGTCGTGATGGTCAAGTGGATTAAGGCGTCTTGTACATACCAGTTGCGTTGCTTCTGGGAGTATGGGTTCGAGTCACTTCTGGGGTGTGAGTTTTCAGTTATATATATATATATATATATATATATATATATATATATATATATATATATATATATATATCTATTACTAAAAATCTGAAGCCTCATTCTGCAAGCTATCGCGCTGTGAAAGTCTGTGAAGCCTCATTCGTAAATTATTGTAGCTTTCGTGGCTACAGGGAAAACTTCCTTCCAAATTATGACCATAAATCCTGAGAATACTCGCGGAGATGGTTTAATTGCTTCTTACTTCTCTCTATCTTGGAAAGGACTTTCTCGGAATGATTACTCGACCGGAGAAATTTGCATAAAGTTGCTCGAGCCTAATTTCGATCTCTGGGTTCCGTATTATTTTAAGCTTTCACGGGGAATTGTGTAGGCTACTTGGTGATGCTTTGTTCTTCACGCTGGGGTACAGGGTTCCTTATCTTATCTTATCTTGAGGTTATCTTGAGATGATTTCGGGGCTTAAGTGTCCCCGCGGCCCGGTCCTCGACCAGGCCTCCACCCCCCAGGAAGCAGCCCGTGACAGCTGACTAACACCCAGGTACCTATTTACTGCTAGGTAACAGGGGCGTCAAGGTGAAAGAAACATTTTGCCCATTTGTCTCCGCCTCCACCGGGGATCGAACCCGGAACCTTAGGACTACGAATCCGAAGCGCTGTCCACCCAGCTGTCAGGCGCCCTCATGCTGGGGTACCGGGCATCCTCACAAACCCAATGTATCTTCCTGTATCTAAATAAATAAATAACTGTACAAGTCCTCTATAAATTTTGACTCATCAATATACACTACTACTCTAATCATAGACCACATACACCATGCACTCCAGGAAATCATGAAACACACAAGCAATCTCATCCATTCGTGCATTAAAAGAAAAAAAAACGACCACGAAAATCCTCTGATAGTTTCCGTTGCAAAAATCGCCAGACTGCGCTCGACATTCGTGCGGAACGGAAACATTCAGTGCATTTAAACTATAAATAAGCAGTTTATATATATATATATATATATATATATATATATATATATATATATATATATATATATATATATATATATACATTTTTCATAAATTTATTGAAATGGCGTTACAATTAAATGCACACAGTATTAAGTGTTTATTACTTCCAGGAAGGAATTGAGTGTAATAATACGTAAAATACCGCAGCTCCGTCGTATAATGTATTTCACATCATGATATGCTTTTTCCATTTCAGGGAGAAATGATTTTTGTTTTTTTCCCCGCTCGCGACTTGGGAATCACAGACAATCTTGGCTGTGTGATGATGATGTCTCCGTGCTGTGTTTAATAAACTGCGGTGTTTAATGTCGGTAACATGAAGCTTGTTGGCCTTATCGAGGTTCGTCTAGTCAGTTTTGGCACATAATGGGTTCAGGGACTGAACCCCACAATTCATTTAGCTAAGCAAGTTACAATCTTGATGAGTTAGTTATAACATTCAGTATAAGTCGTCACATCAACAATGGGTTCGAGATCGACCACAAGTACAGGTTCTAAATTAAGCAAGTGACATATGTGGAGAGCCTAGTGTCACAATTGATATGTCTATCCTGCACACCGCCCCCCCATCCAGTGGGCAGCGGTGGATAGGTTAAAATCATATTAGTTACTACCTACAGTTAGCAACCTGGGGATATTTGGATAATATTTCTGGCAGCAGATCATTTTGAATGAAATATTTACACATCGCTGGAACATTGGTTATAGAATTGTCTCTGAATTCACGATCTTTTCGCACTCCATCACATAGTGACGGAGGGTGTGCGAATAATTTTGTTGACACAGTTTACATTTGGTCAGGTCTACATCAGCAGATAATGAGAATTCCCAGAGATACTTGTAACCGAGTCTAAGCCGAGCAGTAGTAACATCTAGAAGTCTGCTGATTGTATTAGATGAACCATAGATGTGTGGCTCCTCTTGCATGATAGTATGATGATAGCTGGAATTTCTGGTGTCGATTTCACTTTGCCTCAGACTTACAAGATCTTGTTGAAGTTCTCGGTGTACTGCTGCTCTCAGATTGCTCATTGCCAAGTCAGTGATTCATAATCTTTTTTGTTTGGAAGAACCAGCCGGCCGGCCGAGGGGACAGCACGCTGGACACGTGATCCTGTGGTCCCGGGTTCGATCCCGGGCGCCGGCGAGAAACGATGGGCAGAGTTTCTTTCACCCTATGCCCCTGTTACCTAGCAGTAAATAGGTACCTGGGAGTTAGTCAGCTGTCACGGGCTGCTTCCTGGGGGTGGAGGCCTGGTCGAGGACCGGGCCGCGGGGGATACTAAAGCCCCGAAATCAACTCAAGATAACCCCCATCTGGCTGACACAGTACCCACTGCAGGTAACCCCCCCCCCCCCACTTAACTGACAAATTGGGTTTGACAGGGAACCCCATTAATAGCCTGTGACCCCAAGACCCGCGATCACGTAACATAGACAGCTCTAATACCCGGCTGTCTCTGAACCCATCCTCTTACACATTACGTCGCTTTTCGCTCGTATGCGCGCTCAGACTAAGAAACAAGAACGTAATTTAAAATGGAATCGGTTTACGAAAGTGACATACTGTCCCGTTTTCTGTTTTGGGTCCTCTGGCTTAGTTTCTTAGGATATTTCCTCTTAGGAAATTTTCAATTATCGGTTTTCATGACGTTTTGAAACCTTAGGAGAACCTCCTGTCCTCCTAACCTACCAGAGGACTCTTAACTTGCTGTTTTAGACAAAAAATTATCCAATTTTCTGTTTTTCAATTTTAAATTTCGGCCTTTTTTGGCCGTAGCGTCGTTTGACCGAGCTCGCCAAGACTGGGAAGGCATGACTGTGTTAACCACTGGAGTGTGAGAACATCACGGCGGTTGTGCGTGCGTGTGTGCTTGCGTGTGCGTGCGTGCGTGGATGGTATTTCACACTGGTGGAGTCCTAGGCTGCGGCGGCCTCATAATATAAAAAGAGCCTCCCGACCCATCGTACCACAGACATTAAAGACGTCTCCGCCAGTAACCTCACTTCAGGATTGGTCTCTACTACCACCAGCACGATGTTCAAGTGAGTTATCACAGATGAAGTCTGTGCAGTGCCTGTTGGCGATTATTTGTACTTGTAGTACAAAGTACAGTACAATAGTTTCTGCCCGAAACGCTTTGCGTAATAGTGGCTTTAGGCATTGTATGTACTAGCTCTATCTATAAAGCCAACAAACTTTGTAAAATCTCTTTATGTATGTACCTTACCTAAATAAAATTATTATTATTATTATTAGTACGTGGGTGAAGCATTTACAGCGTTGTGGTTCGAACAAAATGTGTATATCTTGAAAGGTTATCTTGAGATGATTTCGGGGCTAAGTGTCCCCTCGGTCCGGTCCTCGACCAAGCCTCCACCCCTCCCTAGGAAGCAGCCCGTGACAGCTGTCTAACTCCCAGGTACCTATTTACTGTTAGGTAACAGGGGCATCAGGAAGAAAGAAACATTTTGCCCATTTGTTTCGATGGAGTAATTAATGAGCATTTTACCCTTGTTGATGAAGACGTCCTTTACTATTATCTTTACTATCTTTACTATTATCCCCGTTACTGATAGGCTGTCAGTGTTCGGGCCGGTGTTCCTGATGATGCTCCGACTGGCGTTCGGACTGGTTCGCGCAGGCAAATACGGCTACCAGACCCAGGACCAGCCACAGGTCAGTCCAAGTCAACCTCAGACCAGTGTTTATATGTACTTTACCTAAATAAACATTTGAATTTTTGAATTTTTTGAATTTTATGAAATGAAAAACGCACTTGCTCGTCACGTCATATATGTGAGATACTCGCCTTTGAGAATATTATATGGAGAATTTTAACGGCAATTAACGATGTTTTAACGGCAATTAACGATGTTTTAACGGCAATTAACGATGTTTTAACGGCAATTAACGATGTTTCTGTTCTTGGATTGTGTCGTTGAACAGCCCTGTGCTACCCACGTTAAGTACATCATCCAGTCTGTTACGGAGATACAGACGTCAGTATTGGTGAGTATTGTGAGTGATAGATGTACTCAATGGTAAGTATTGTGAGTGATAGATGTACCCAATGGTGAGTATTGTGAGTGATAGATGTACCCAATGGTGAGTATTGTGAGTGATAGATGTACCCAATGGTGAGTATTGTGAGTGATAGATGTACCCAATGGTGAGTATTGTGAGTGATAGATGTACCCAATGGTGAGTATTGTGAGTGATAGATGTACCCAATGGTGAGTATTGTGAGTGATAGATGTACCCAATGGTGAGTATTGTGAGTGATAGATGTACCCAATGGTGAGTATTGTGAGTGATAGATGTACCCAATGGTGAGTATTGTGAGTGATAGATGTACTCAATGGTAAGTATTGTGAGTGATAGATGTACCCAATGGTGAGTATTGTGAGTGATAGATGTACCCAATGGTGAGTATTGTGAGTGATAGATGTACCCAATGGTGAGTATTGTGAGTGATAGATGTACCCAATGGTGAGTATTGTGAGTGATAGATGTACCCAATGGTGAGTATTGTGAGTGATAGATGTACTCAATGGTAAGTATTGTGAGTGATAGATGTACCCAATGGTGAGTATTGTGAGTGATAGATGTACCCAATGGTGAGTATTGTGAGTGATAGATGTACCCAATGGTGAGTATTGTGAGTGATAGATGTACCCAATGGTGAGTATTGTGAGTGATAGATGTACCCAATGGTGAGTATTGTGAGTGATAGATGTACCCAATGGTGAGTATTGTGAGTGATAGATGTACCCAATGGTGAGTATTGTGAGTGATAGATGTACCCAATGGTGAGTATTTGAGTGATAGATGTCTGATGGTGTATCTGTGGCTCCTGGTACCCAGCTTCCTGTGAACAGTTGCAATATTTTATCTTGAAGTATCCGATATGTGCGCGCGCGCAAACACGATCACCTGGGTGTGTGTTTTACGAAGAGTTAGGGCTGAATTTGAGCTCTTGGGCCCCCATCTTCTCATCTATTCTTTGTGTGGAGTAACCACACCCGAGGAATATTTCGGAAGAGGCTTCTGGTTTCGTACTCACGTTGTGAAATTTCATTGTGATTTCATTGTGAAATGAAATATGGGCTCGCTATGACAGCGACAAGCTGACCTTTGGTTACCTGGTGATGATTTCGGGGCTCATAGTCCCCGCGGCCCGGTCTCCCAACAAATTAAGCCTCCTAACGCCCAGTATTCCTAACAGGAGTTAGAGTAGGACACCGTGTGAAGCGAACTGTTTGAATATTAGGACTTTTAAGTCTAATTCTATGTTAGAAATTGATGATGTTGATGCAGCTACCACTCGTCAAATAATGTAATTAATGTTAATTGATGAACTTAGTACCGTCTTGATCCAGAGACAAGACTGAAACAAGAATTTAGATCTTGTTGATAATTACTTTAGATATCAAAACACTTTGAGAAACTACTTAATAAGCCCAAGTATCCAGTACGTTCAAGATCATATATATGCTCAAATTTCGGTGACAGGTTAACTAAAATTCAAAATAAACTTTAATATGACATTTATTATTATATGTGGCGTATAGTGGTCTCAAATGTGTGGGTACCATTGTGTAACTACATATATTGACGTAATGGACAATTACATGGTAGAATTTGGTGCGACTCACTTCGTGATCCGGGGAAAAATATAGCTAAAAATCTAATTTAAATATTCCTAAGCCTCGTTATAGCACATATATGTACTATATTACACCTCAAATATAGCCATGTATTAGTCCTAGGGTGGTTAGGTTAGGCTTTATTAGCGACATAAATACAAAATCTTTTCCCGATTTTTTCAAATTCAATATTACCCAAGCCTAATTGACTTTTGTTAGGTTGGTATGCGTGATAATATGGCTGTCCTTACGCGATTCTGAGACCAAATTAATATTATACTGAAATATGCATTGTTTACAAAAGTTTATCTTGTAGCACTTAATGAACAAACTTTGAAGAATATATTAAATTTACAGACGACGACACGGCTGGCTACAATAACAGCCACGTTGACGACAACAGCCACGAAGACAGAAGCAGCCACGAAGACAGCAACAGCCACGTTGACGGCAACAGCCACACAGACAGCCACGAAGACAGAAACAGCCACGCAGACGGCCACACAGACAGCCACGAAGACAGAAACAGCCACACAGACGGCCACAAAGACAGAAACAGCCACACAGACAGCCACGAAGACAGAAACAGCCACCCAGACAGCCACGAAGACAGAAACAGCCACGAAGACAGTGACGGCTGAGCCTATCACCAAGACGGTGAACCAGCTCTTCACCACCACCGTCGTCCAGAAGATGTTCGTCACCATGACCAAGGGGTGTGGAGGCGTCGGGTCCGGTGGTAAGTAAATAAATAAATATAATAAAGGTTTATTCAGGTAAGGTACATACATACAAGAGATTTTTACAAGAATTGATAGGTTTATAGATAAAGCTAGTACATACAATGCCTAAAGCCACTATTACGCAAAGAGTTTCGGGCAGGAAAGTCTTGGTGATAACCCAGATAATATTCTGTACTCCGGTGGACCAGGCGAGTACTAATCCGTCCTCTAACAAATTAAAGTAGCTTTTCCCTAGTATGCCCTACGGCCAAAAAAAAAAGATCGTAATTTGAAAATGATAAATAATTGAAAAATAAATTTGGGTTTTATTCTTCAAAACGGCAAGTTAAGGGTCCTCTGGTTAGGTTAGAAAGGCGGAAAGTTCTCCTAAAGTTTCAAAACGTCGTGAAAACAGTTAATTGAAGGTTTCGTCTCCTAATCTAACAGCCTAAGCCGGAAGATCCAAAACAGAAAACTTCACTTTCGTGAGCCGATTCTGTTTTAAATTACGGCCTTTTTTTTTTAGCCTGAGTGCACATACGTGCGAAAAGCGACGTAATGTGTATGTTGACCAGACCACACACTAGAAGGTGAAGGGACGACGACGTTTCGGTCCGTCCTGGACCATTCTCAAGTCGACTGGACCATTCACAATCGACTTGAGAATGGTCCAGGACGGACCGAAACGTCGTCGACCCTTCACCTTCTAATGTGTGGTCTGGTCAACATACTTTAGCCACGTTATTGTGACTCCTCGCCTGCGTAATGTGTATGAGGATGGGTTGTACCATAGCCCCTACTTCTTGTAACTTTTTGTTCAGTGCCTGAATCAACAACAGTGACCGGCTCACTAACGATGGTAACAGCAGTTAAGGTAATTATCTAGGCAAGCGCTAAGCCATTATCATGATTTTATCTTAATTTACCCGAGGGCAGCCATCTCCAGGGGGGACAGAAAGCCGACGGTTTGTCAAAGGTGCTCCCCCTCCCTACTGTTATTCCTTGGGTTTTTTCCAGTTGCATTTTGAACTGGAGCAGTGTTGTCATTTCAGTCTTCGGCGGGTGAGTAGTTCCATTGTTTCATTACCTTATAAAAGGCTGACCATCTGTTTCCTCACAACACGTAATATAATTGTTCTACGTGAGGAAGAGTGGTTTTAATCATCGTGTCTGTTACAAGAGTGGCTCTCTGTGTTCCAGGATATGGCACCCCAATCAACTTCGGCTGGTGAGGTCGTTGTCCCTGGCACTGTGGCACTCCGCAGTACATAGTCTGACGGCCCCTGGCTCTGTGGCACAACACTATTTATGCAGAGTTGCACTAGGTAATCAACACTGAAACTATTGATGAGTTACAAGCAATAAACTATCTGAAGTAGAAAATGATTGATGTCATTGACCCTCCTCGTGTAACCCGAATATGAGCCGTAAGGAAGGAAGGAATGCTCAGGGGGAAAGCGCCAAGCCATTACGACTATATAGCACTTGGAAGGGGTCAGGATATGGGATGAGACGGGGGGAAAGGAATGGTGCCCAACCACTTGGACGGTCGGGGATTGAACCCCCGACCTGCATGAAGCGAGACCGTCGCTCTACCGTCCAGCCCAAGTGATTGGGAAAGCTGTCATGAATTGTGTATAACGTCTTGTCATCAATAAATTATTATAATAATGATAAATCAAAAATACACCACATATCCTTCCCTGGTTGGTGCATTCTTTTGATAATTATAAAATTAGCAAAGCAATTAAAGCAATAAGATGCTTATCTTAAGATACTAACAAGGTTAGGTAAGGTCAGTGTTTTCTATGAATCTTTTTAAGGGTATCTATTATGTTTAGAATATCACCTATGCACGTAGTTAATAAGTCAATATTGACTTATTAAATTTGCGAGAACGGGTTGCAAATTACAGAGGATGAGAGTACAGCGGTTACTCAGTGGTACAGTAATTACACATATCATTAAGCCACTGACTAATAGGGACCATTTCACAGATAGTAACCTGCCTCTCGCTGTCCAAATTAGTATTTTGTTACACAGGTAAGTACAGGAGGCCCTGTACTCATAGGATAACAAGAGTACAGGCACAGAGTACAGAGTACAGCCCTGACTTCTGACTGCTGCTATCGGAGCTGAGAGCTTCCCATACTAGTAGTTCCTGGAACACCACTCGCCAGTCGGTTTACAACCAGGTACCTAATTACCGTTGAGTGAATAGGGGCGAACAGTTAAAGATTGGCGCCCAGACAATCCTCCCTGACCATGATTCGAACAAGGGAAACTATTATGTTAAGTATGTCACCTATGCACATATTTAATAAGTCAATATTGACTTATTAAATTTGCGAGAACGGGTTGCACCATACGTTAGGTAAGGTCGGTGTTTTCTATGAAGCTTTTCAAGGGAAACTATTATGTTTAGTATGTCACCTATGCACATATTTAATAAGTCAATATTGACTTATTAAATTTGCGAGAACGGGTTGCACCATACGTTAGGTAAGGTCGGTGTTTTCTATGAAGCTTTTCAAGGGAAACTATTATGTTTAGTATGTCACCTATGCACATATTTAATAAGTCAATATTGACTTATTAAATTTGCGAGAACGGGTTGTATGGTGAGGGTGTTTAATCTCACCATTTTGCTATAATTTCTAGAGTTTCTGAATGATAGGAAAAAATAAACACAGCTATTTCGTTTACATTATATATTACAAAAGAAAATGTTAAGTGGATCATTTTGTCGAACCCTTTATAGCATTGTTTACCAATAATAATTATCATTTATTATTATTATTATAAATTAATATCCTTTAGCAATTATTTAAGCATCTGGAATAAAGTATGTAAATGGAGTTTATACGTCAATGGAAAATGTATATATATTTACAGGTGAAAGCTAGATTATACATTATGATATGAATAATTAATACATGAGCTGTGTAGGACGAGACAGAATAGTATGAAATAACTCTATATTTTATACCTTAAACACTGAGGGGTGCTGGTGGGTGTGTGTGTGTGTGTGTGTGTGTGTGTGTGTGTGTGTGTGTGTGTGTGTGTGTGTGTGTGTGTGTGTGTGTGTGTGTGTGTGTTGAGTGCTACGTTCTCGTGCTTATCTCCCCTACAAGTCGGTGGTTCCCAAGGAACAAGTCTCAAGAACCATTCTTGACATCATCAACCCTAATGACCCATGACGTCATTACGTTGACGTCGCTGACAGCCGTGACGTCACCACGACGCTGACGTAACTACCCTTGGTAATCATCCTTCCTCTGGCCGCCGTAACCTGAATAATACCGGGGGGAATTATAATTAACACTTAAGCATTTACTTGCATTATAAGTAGCGGTAGTAGCTCCCTCCCCCCCCCCCACCCCTCCCCCTAGGGGGCCATATGCAAGCAACTTTGATGTTGCAAAATGTTGAATCGTTGTTGATTAGTTACCTGTGATTGGGGGACACTGCGGCCGCAGCGTCACGCTGTGCGGGTAGGTAATGGTGGTAGTGGTGGTGGTGACGCCCTGATGCTGCGTCACTGCCTGCGTCACCGTCTCCGTCAGCCACTCTGTACTCACCTGGACACCCCCCCCCCCCCACCACCACGTCCGTTACTCATGATTTAGTACTCGTTATTGATCATTCGTCACTTGTAATCATGACTCGGATTTCATTATTATTCATTAACATTGTGGACTCTTAGCTGGACTTGGCACCACTGTCTTACCTTGGCACTGTGTTAACTCGCCGGGTGGCACTCACCGTAGACTCGTAGTGAACCAGAGTGCGGAAACTGGTCTGTGTCACGTGCTGGGAGACGGTCTGTGTAACGATGACGGTGCTAGGCTGTGGGGGGCAGTACTGTGGGGGGGGGGGGAGGGGAGAGGAAGAAGGGGGATTTGGGGGGGCAGGAAGGGGTTTGGGGATAGGGGGGGGTTGAGAAATGATAATGGTAGCATTAATAAATGGTGGTTGCTGAATATTGCTGAGTATTGGACATGATTACGACATATATAATACAGTAATCAGAACGAAGTAGATAGTACACATACGGACACAGGGTCACAAGAGCGTTAAAAGTGAGGTGCTTTTTGTGAATCCAAAAAGTATCGTCAATGTTACAATGCTTTTTTAATTTCACTAAAATGCAATAATTAAGACGATGAAGTCGATACCGTTAACATTACTGTGCGATAAGAGGCTAGTTTGTGTTCTCCAGCTGTCATCTGATCACCCAGGTAGACACAAACAGTTCGAGTGATCAACCGAGACGCATACAAGTGCCTCATCACGCATATACATGTACACTGTGTACATAAGGCGGGACCAAAGAGCCAAAACCCAACCCCCGCAAGGTGAATACACAACACAACATGTTTTTTTCGGGTAAATACCCCAGAATACACACACACTTTTCCCCTGTGTTCCAAACACCGTAGTACAGACGTACCTGGAGTGCTGTGGGTGGAGGTCCGCAGCTTCCCACTGGAGCCTGCAGCAGCAGGGACAGCAGCAGAGGCAGCAGGGACAACCTTCTCCCGCATTCACTGTCAAAATAAATTGAACATTATATACATTATACTTGTGACGCAGGACCTCAACAACGTGTGTCTCTCTACTTACACTACTTCTTATCTCGGGGTGTATGCTTCGTGGAATACACATTGTGTATCTATTAACGCGTACACATGGTGTACACATCATGGTGTACATATGGTATATGCAACATGGTGCGCACTAAATGGTGTATGCAACATAGGGTGCTGATCATCCCAAAATTAAGAAAAAATTCTAATGATAACATTTACCCTTAAACCCTCAATAAACCTTGATATAATTTTGTATCCTTGGACTTAGTGGCTTGTGTGTTAATGTCTGGTGATCATCATTGCTAAATTATATGTTTAGTGTTCCTATAGTGTTATTGGTGATGTTGTAGAGGAGAGACAGAAAGAGAAGGGGAGAGACAGAAAGAGAGAGGGAGAGAGACAGAGAAAGAGAGACAGAAAGAGAGAGGGGAGAGTAAGGGAAAGAGAGAGACAGAAAGAGAGAGGGGAGAGTAAGGGAAAGAGAGAAAGTGGGCAGACAGTCACAGACCTGAGCACTGCCGGGTACCCCCTCTCTAGTATGTATATGGCTCTTGTAGTGCAGTTGGCTCCGTTCTCGACTCTCAATCGGGGTTCGATTCCCAGGCGGAGCAAAAATACACGGTTCCTTTCAACTAATGGCTCTGTTCACCTTGTATTAAATATGTACCCGGGAGTTAGGCAACTGTTGTGGGGTTGTGTCCTGGGGGGGGGGCCGCGATACAAGCATTATATACAATGTACTCATATACAATGATAAATTCTTTGATATCTTTGAATATTCTTTGAATATCTTGTGGCCCAGACTAGTCCTTCAACTGGCTCTCGTTTCAACTACATCTAAAAATTCAACCCATAACCCAAACCATCGAGAAGAAAACCGCCAGCTCAAAGGTCAACTCGAAAATCCAAGGTCACGGGACAAGCCACATTTGAACATGAGCCAATCGGACGTTACAGTTCAAATAACGGCGTTGGAGCGGTTAAACTCCCGCGCCAGCACGAGGACATCTGTGGTCGCTTGAGCTAAGAGTTGTTTCCCAGCCGTTCCTCTCCACCAGCGAGGACAGGAGCGAGACAGGTGAAGATGGTGGGACCACAGCTCACCGTATCATGGCGACGAATGTTCGAAACTGTCACTAGTTCACCAAACAAAATCCCACAAATAACACGCTGGCCTGAAGACAGCACAGTTGGCGCGGTAAATGTGGCAGTGTGCGACATTCTTCCGTCTTATATATCAACATTCCCTTCCCAGAGTCCCTCTCCCCTTAACCACTCACTCTTTGGAGTGTTTGCATTTTCTCTGAGGGTGATCATGGCGCAGGTGTGAGCCCAACACATCCTCAAATTATGCTCGTCCAAGTCTTGGTCGCCTCCAAGCCGTAACTCTCCCCCAAAGACACATTCCTCAAATTTTCCCTGTTAATTTGGTGGTGGCTTGAAGCCTATCAACCGCTGGAGGGTTATTTAGACCACCGCAATTACTACAGAGAAAGCACAATTAAAAATTACGATGTTTTGATCTAGGTTTAGAGGAAGTGCGGGGGGAAGGGGGTCTGGGAATGGTATATAGACCTGAGAAGCCTAGCACATGGATCATATCTCCGTGACGCTGCGTCCACACCGGCATGATACGGTTAGTACAACCACATGCATATAAAGGATTTTATTCAGAGCATGAGATCCTGAACTAGACGTCCACAACGACACTGTGTGAGATCATTAACTAGTTAAGAACACTGTATGAGATCCTTAACTAGTGGACCTCTTATTAAGAACACTTGACTGTATGACATCCTTAACTAATTCACTAAAGGAGGCAGACCCATGTCTATCCCTCCTCACCTAACCTATACATACGGACGTGGGCAACAGTGTTCACTGCGGGCTCACCATAGCCCGTGCTTCTTACAACTTTTTGTTCTGAGTAGCTGAATCTAAAACAACAGTACTTGAATCGCAATCACTGGTTTCGGAAATGCCGCCAATATTGAATGCTTTTGAACATTATATTAAAATGGTGTTGGTTATATTTAAGCTAATAAGCAGCAAACCTAACCAAATTAAATTTGACAAAACCAATCTAGCCATTTCCAGAACCATGCAACCCCCTCCCATCCCCGAGCAAATGTGGAAAAATGACATTGATTAACAATAATTCAATGTTGAAGACATGTAGGGATGTTGTCAACGGTTATCTTGAGATCTTGAGGTTATCTTGAGATGATTTCGGGGACGGTGGTGGAGCAGACGGGGCCGGGCGACCCAACCTGACGATCTTCTCTCATGGAATGTTTGGCTAGAGGAGGAGGAGGTCCTCCTGGTGGGGTGATTGGCTCTCGTTCTGGGGGCACGATAGCTTCCTGGTACAACGACTCTTGCTTCCCTCAGAGGAACCAATCAGTGGGCCCATTCAAACCCAAACTATTACTCATAGTTCTGTTTTTCATTATAATGGTCATAAGTATTGAACCATAATAAGGTTTTGAAATATAGTTGGCAGCGGAGGCAGTATATATATATGGCTGACAACGTTTCTTCCAGCGGGCACAGCTTCGCTCCTGTGCCAGGTGAGTCCACTAGGGGCTCACCATAGCCCGTGCTACTTGGAACTTTTTGTTCCGTTTAGCTGAATCCAAAACAACAACTCTTCCAGAAGCGTGTTGGTGGTGGCGGCGGCCCTGGCGATGGCTGCCGTAGTGACCGCTCACAGCAACTACGACACAGTCCAGGTAAGCTCCCACTAGGCTTAACATGACTGAGCTTCACCTCTTTTGGGATTAATGTGCATTTTACCCTAAATGGAAAGGCCTTTCTTTTGATAATTACTCAGCACGTCCATAGCCGCCATGTTGAATAACCCTCTTAAGATACTCACGCATGCGCAACGAAACAGACATTGGGGGGGGGGGGAAGGGTAGAAATAGCCTAAGCTACTCTATCACTTTAGGATGTATTTTCTTGTCTCAATAAACATACTTGAACCTGAGACGGATATTTATAAAAAATAGTCACACTGAGTATACCAAATTGTGACCGTTCTTGACACATGATGAGACGCTGAAGTCTCACCCATAGGATCATCAGTGATACAGATGAGAATATTACAAACAATATCATGCAGATGACACTAAGATCTATGGTAAACTAGGAAGCGAACATTATATTGAGGCCTTACAATCTTCATGAAATCTACAAATGGCCGGAAGACTGGCAAATACTTTTTTTTAATATTGAAAAACGCAAGAAGGACATAGCTCCTCCATTTGGAGAAAGTACATCACCTGGACGACAAAAAATCATTCCAGAAGAACAATTTTGAATAAAAACTTGCTTTCTGTCCTCGTCGAGA
Organism: Procambarus clarkii; assembly: GCF_040958095.1. Classification (NCBI taxonomy): domain Eukaryota; kingdom Metazoa; phylum Arthropoda; class Malacostraca; order Decapoda; family Cambaridae; genus Procambarus; species Procambarus clarkii. The sequence goes on along the minus strand of NC_091160.1, from coordinate 34,343,368 downwards.
CCACTAGTGAGATGGTGGCCCTCAGGTAAATTCAGGTAAACTCTGGACACCTACGAGTCTCACCATGATGGTTTGATAATTTGTCAATAGACTGGTAATGCATATGTAAATAAACTATGCACCGAGGACGCCGACGGGTATATACATATGGCTTCTAATTATGACATATGACTTCCTAACAGATTGATGGTTCTTGTATACCAAGGCTACAAGAAGTGACCACCAGCACGGAGACTTTCACCACCTACCTCACTGACACCTACTACCACGTCAACACCTTCTCCAAGACCAGAGTACGTCACCACCAGTAGCCTAGTGTCACCAGTAGCCTAGTGTCACTAGTAGCCTAGTGCCACCAGTAGCCTAGTGCCACCAGTAGCCTAGTGCCACTAGTAGCCTAGTGCCACTAGTAGCCTAGTGCCACCAGTAGCCTAGTGCCACCAGTAGCCTAGTGCCACTAGTAGCCTAGTGCCACTAGTAGCCTAGTGCCACTAGTAGCCTAGTGCCACCAGTAGCCTAGTGCCACTAGTAGCCTAGTGCCACCAGTAGCCTAGTGCCACCAGTAGCCTAGTGCCACTAGTAGCCTAGTGCCACTAGTAGCCTAGTGCCACTAGTAGCCTAGTGTCACTAGTAGCCTAGTGTCACTAGTAGCCTAGTGTCACTAGTAGCCTAGTGCCACCAGTAGCCTAGTGTCACTAGTAGCCTAGTGCCACCAGTAGCCTAGTGCCACCAGTAGCTTAGTGCCACCAGTAGCCTAGTAACGCTGACGTTAGTCTTGATGACTGGTTCAACGTCGATTCTTTGTTATTCTAACGTAGATAATGTTGATGTTACGTTGATATAACATTTCCTGAGCTGGGAATGTCTTATATTTGATACATAAGCCTCTGAGTGCCATTCACAGTGCCAGTCGCTGCTGCTGACAACGACGCTGCAGCTGACGCAATACTTGACGCAGGCACTGACGCAGACGCAGACCAGCACCCGCTTCCAGTTAATAGGCGTGACGCAGCCCTGTCCCCAGATACCGTCAGGTGGTAGGCCTATTCTCCCCTATTACTGATACATCCGCTACTATCAATGATTATAATGGTATCGTGTTGAATACTGATGAAGTCCACATTATGCAATGGGTGTCGCAAGGTCTTTTGCAACTATGGGTCTCATTGACAGGTTCCGGAATAGCAGACATGGTAGGCTACTAGGACTAGTCTGGCTACGAGGACTAGCCAGGCTACGAGGACTAGCCAGGCTGCGAGGACTAGCCAGGCTACGAGGACTAGCCAGGTTACGTGGGACTAGCCAGGCTACGAGGACTAGCCAGGTTACGTGGGACTAGCCAGGCTACGAGGACTAGCCAGGCTACGAGGACTAGCCAGTCGTATATGGCGCTGTATTTCCAACAATTTTGCTAATTTCTCCTTATTTTAGTTTTACTCTGATTAAATTTTATACAGTTCCCTGTGTTTGTGTTTTGTTCATCGATTCCCACAATTTCCATGGTAAGCTAACCTGTTGTTGAACATCTGTAGCCTCACTACCCTGTTGTTGAACACCTGTAGCCTCACTACCCTGTTGTTGAACACCTGTAGCCTCACTACCCTGTTGTTGAACACCTGTAGCCTCACTACCCTGTTGTTGAACATCTGTAGCCTCACTACCCTGTTGTTGAACACCTGTAGCCTCACTACCCTGTTGTTGAACATCTGTAGCCTCACTAACTCCACACTAACCTGTTGTTGAACACCTGTAGCCTCACTACCCTGTTGTTGAACACCTGTAGCCTCACTACCCTGTTGTTGAACACCTGTAGCCTCACTACCCTGTTGTTGAACACCTGTAGCCTCACTACCCTGTTGTTGAACACCTGTAGCCTCACTACCCTGTTGTTGAACACCTGTAGCCTCACTACCCTGTTGTTGAACATCTGTAGCCTCACTACCCTGTTGTTGAACACCTGTAGCCTCACTACCCTGTTGTTGAACATCTGTAGCCTCACTAACTCCACACTAACCTGTTGTTGAACACCTGTAGCCTCACTACCCTGTTGTTGAACACCTGTAGCCTCACTACCCTGTTGTTGAACACCTGTAGCCTCACTACCCTGTTGTTGAACACCTGTAGCCTCACTACCCTGTTGTTGAACACCTGTAGCCTCACTAACCTGTTGTTGAACACCTGTAGCCTCACTAACTTGATGTTGAACATCTGTAGCCTCACTAACTCCACACTAACCTGTTGTTGAACACCTGTAGCCTCACTAACTCCTCCCTAACCTGTTGTTCAACACCTGTAGCCTCACTAACTCTACACTAACCTGTTGTTGAACACCTGTAGCCTCACTACCTTGTTGTTGAACACCTGTAGCCTCACTAACTCCACACGAACCTGTTGTTGAACACCTGTAGCTTCACTACCCTGTTGTTGAACACCTGTAGCCTCACTAACCTGTCGTTGAACACCTGTAGCCTCACTAACTCCACACTAACCTGTTGTTGAACACCTATAACCTCACTAACTCCCCTTAACATAGGCCTAACAGTCTTTCTGTTCCCGACAATTAATGGAAAAAAAACTCCACCTGTGTTAGCCTAGCCGGTCACACCGACCTCTCAACTGTGATACAAAACTCAAGACATCTTATCAGATTAGATCAAGTGTCCCTGACAGTCAGATTTCAAGACCTTCATATCTGACGTTCTTCCAAGAGGTTTGTAAAGGAGGAAATGTATATGTTTATCTCTCAGAATGTTCGGTAATATGTATATTGTTTGTGATGTGTGTCTATGTATGTATTAACACGTTGTACTGAACGGGGTGAGAATAGCTTGAGCTACCTCATCCCTTTGTGTGGATTTTACCTCAATAAACTTATTTCAATTTCAATTTCAATTTCCAAGAGGTTGCTTCTTGCTATATTAACGATCGTCATGCCTATTTGTCTTCTTGTTAACCAATAATTGTAATTCATTGCGTCGGGGGGACAGGCAGCCAGTGTACATATATATAAATATATACATGTTTGGCTGGTTGAACCACTGACCCTTTCCCAGGATGTAACCCAATAGTAAGCTGAATAACTCAGAAGTACTTATTTATTACTGCTAGGTGAACAGAGGTATTAGGTGGATAAAACGCGCCCAAGCCATTTCTGTTCAGCCCTGCGGGGATTCGAACCCGAAAATCTTGAGTGTGAGTCGCGAACGATCCCTACTGTATTATTCATGTTATTGGTATGTTGCTACTGACACCATGGTTGACAGGGAGACCAACAGGTGCGTAATAGGAACGCAACAGGGACACACTCCTGTTAACAGAGTTCCTACCATGATGGCTTGTTACCCTTCAACAGGGACACCCTCCCGTTAACAGACGTCCTACCATGATGGCTTGTTACCCTTCAACAGGGACACCCTCCCGTTAACAGACGTCCTACCATGATGGCTTGTTACCCTTCAACAGGGACACCCTCCTGTTAACAGACGTCCTACCATGATGGCTTGTTACCATTCAACAGGGACACCCTCCCGTTAACAGATTTCCTACCATGATGAGATTGCTACCATTCAACAGAGACACCCTCCCGTTAACAGACTTCCTACCATGATGAGATTGCTACCATTCAACAGGGACACCATCCCGTTAACAGACTTCCTACCATGATGGCTTTGTTACCATTCAACAGAGACACCCTCCCGTTAACAGACTTCCTACCATGATGAGACTGTTGCCATTCAACAGAGACACCTTCCCGTTAAACCTTTAATGCAACCGTAACTGAAAACTCAAGAATAATCATTGTACTTGACTTCTCATACGACTAGAAAGCTCCACTAACTAGCAAGATAACTGGGTAAGCGACCAATGAGCTTCTGCATTATATATATATATATATATATATATATATATATATGTCGTACCTAGTAGCCAGAACTCACTTCTCAGCCTACTATGCAAGGCCCGATTTGCCTAATAAGCCAAGTTTTCCTGAATTAATATATTTTCTCTAATTTTTTTCTTGTGAAATGATAAAGCTACCCATTTCATTATGTATGAGGTCAATTGTTTTTTATTGGAGATAAAATTAACGTAGATATATGACCGAACCTAACCAACCCTACCTAACCTAACCTAACCTATCTTTATAGGTTAGGTTAGGTTAGGTAGCCAAAAAAGTTAGGTTAGGTTAGGTTAGGTAGGTTAGGTAGTCGAAAAACAATTAAATCATGAAAACTTGGCTTATTAGGCAAATCGGGCCTTGCATAGTAGGCTGAGAAGTGCATTCTGGCTACTAGGTACGACATATATATATATATATATATATATATATATATATATATATATATATATATATTTAATAATAAAACAGATTTACGATTTCATCAATTGCCAAGGTTATAGCTCTCAATCGATAGGGCAAATATGCGTCGCTTTCGTTAATTGAATGTATATTATATTATCATTTGTTATATTATTAATTAATTTGAAATATTATATTGTTAATTTTAATCCCTATATATATAAATATTCTGGATATTGTGTGACTATGATTTTCAGCGGATAATGGGTATTTTTGGTAGTATTAATATCAATTTTTTTGATTAATGCGACGAACAGAGATAACAAGATAGGCCGCTTTCATTTGAATAACACAAAATTTAAATTAAAATAATTTCCGTATGGTTAATTGTAATATTTAATGTTTTTAAGGACATAATGCATATTATTTGCTTGTAAAAGTGTGAGATTGTAAAGAGATTGAAGGAAGCGGGTGTGTGTGGAGGAGGTTAGCCAGTGGGACCACAACAGCCATGGCGTCGTCTGCTCCTCAAAGGCTCTCTGTCATCAACAGACACCTGAGTGGCCGCAGGAGGCGGGAGGAGGCCGCAGGCGAGGCCGCACCCTCCACAGGGCGTGAGGGTGGGGCTGGAGAGGGGCGGCAAGGGGTGGTGTGGGCGGCGGCAGGGGCGGCGGCGGGGCGGGGCCAAGACCAGACCCCAGGCAAGCCTGTGGAGCCTCGGAACACAGTCCCCAGGAGGAGGTGAGTCCTGTGTCAGGTGGTCAGGCAGCTTTGTTTAGGCAGCTGTATGGTCGGACTGGTCGGCCATCAGTCTGGTGGTCGAGCAGCTCTACGTTTGGACTGGTCGGGCATCAGTCCGGTGGTCGAGCAGTTCTACGTTCGGACTGGTCGACCACCAGTCCGGTGATCTAGCAGCTCTACGTTTGGACTGGTCGACCATCAGTCCGGTGGTCGAGCAGCTCTATGTTCAGACTGGTCGGGCATCAGTCCGGTGGTCGAGCAGTTCTACGTTCGGACTGGTCGACCACCAGTCCGGTGGTCGAGCAGTTCTACGTTCGGACTGGTCGACCACCAGTCCAGTGGTCGAGCAGTTCTACGTTCGGACTGGTCGACCACCAGTCCGGTGGTCGAGCAGCTCTACGTTCGGCATCAGTCCGGTGGTCGAACAGCTCTACAGGGTTCACCTAATTTCCCAAAGCTACTCATAGCTTCCTAACATTACGTAAGTAATGAAGACATATATATTTACTTGCTATAATGTTGGTGATGAACGTAGAACTTGAAAAAATATATATTTTTACTCAGAAATAATATAATTTTATAACGAAATTAGACGAAACAAAGTGCAGGTCATGCTACACAGAATTTGAATTGAACTATCAAGGGGAAAGTGCCAAGCCATTATGACTATATAGCACTGGGAAAGGATCAGGATAAGGATTTGGGATGGAACGTGGGACGGGGGGATGGGATGGTGCCCAACCACTTGGACGGTCGGGGATTGAACACCGACCTACATAACGCGAGACCGTCGCTCTGCCGTCCAGCCCAAGTGGCTGAGTCGATGATCCAAGCGACAATGTCGTGACTTTGGGTAATTAGATGAGCTCAATTTCACTATGAAATTATATTATTTCAGAGTAAAAATATATTTTTTCATGTTCTACATTCGGCACCAACATTATAGTGAGTAAATATATCACATTTCTTCACTACTTACATAATACTAGAAAGCTTTGGGTAGCTTTAAGTAGACTTGGATAGCTTTGGATAATTAGATGAACCGGGTCTACATTCAGACTGGCCTGTCAGGTCGAATAGCCAAGTGCTTTGACTGACATTGTCAGGAAGGTGGCATTTGTCCCTTAAGATTGCTCCGTACTGTTTCCCCCGGTCTTCCATTTTAAGTATAATTAAATAGTGCCAACACGATAACACGACGCCATCAATGGAAGACATCGGTCACCTTGGACTCGTTGGATATCTAGCATACACAAAGTGTTGCACCATGTATGTTTGGTGACCTTGGTGGCATATTTTGTGAAAATCGTAAATCGATAAAATAACGTTTCTTCCCACAGGCAAGAATTGCTAAAATGGAATGGGTGGGGATACAAGGACTCTAAGTTCGTGGTGCACAAGGAGAAGGACTACTATGTGGCGTTTACGGGAGACAGGTGAGCGTCCAGTGTAACTCGAATAATTTACTCATTAACAAGCATGATTAGTTATTTCCACATATTATAATAATAATAAGGCTTCCTAGTGTACTTAAATTCAAAATAATAATAATGTTTATTGCCCTAAATGTGGTGCTTCAAATACAGTTTATGATTACAGTATTGCCCTGATTGCAATATTTTGTTGTCAAATATTTAGTATAAATAATTATAGCATGAGAATATATTTGTTACAGTGCTAAAAACATTAAAATTTGGCAAGCATGAAGTCATTGTTTTTATATTTTATTTTTAACCTTTTTAGCAAATGATAATAAAGTGTTTAGGCTCATATGTCAGTATGATTTGGTACGCAAACCACCATTGGAAAAATGTTAGTGTATTAAGATGTATTAGTACTGTATTAAGATTTGTTTATCTGGCACTTTAGGGCAGTACAACATCTTGGGAGCATGTGTAGATTTGCCAGTTTTAGATGTTCCTTATGAAAAAGGTGAATGGCGATCATTAACTTTGAATGCTGGGGAACTGGCTCTCTTCAAAGGCCTAGTCTAGATTACATTACAGTACAGTATTTATGTTTGTCTCAAAGATTAGCAAAACTACCAACAATATGATAAAGAGGGCTATGGTTTTGTATTACTTTTAAAGGTACAAAATTGGCAACCTGGTTTTACCTCACTTTGCCGACTGGGTGAAAGCGACGTTAGGGGTCAACTTCGATGACTACACCCCACCACAACCTCTACCTCGACCCCAAGACTTTCCCCAACCTACTATACAGCAAGGTATATAATTACATACAGTAAGATCCTACTTGAATAGATGTGTGTGGATGCAATGACAGAAATTTGCTTGGGTTACATTGAGTGGGGTCTTGCATGACGAACGGTCGTGTGTGACAAGAGGCATTGCGGGACAAGGGACCCATACGTGACGAGGGGGCCATGCAGGACGAGGGGCCCGTGCGTGACAAAAGGCCCGTGTTCCATTTCTTTATAAGAGAGAGTGTCTGCCCAAGGTTGAAGGCCAGATGCTTGGGGCTGGCCTCGCCCGACTTTCACACATGAAGCAGGTTGAGTATGGGACGGTCATAGACCAGTTTGGGTTGGCTCCAGTGTCACACTATCTAGAAATATCAGCATCTGACCCCCCCCCCCCTCCCTCCACTTCCTGTGGAATTTTCCAAATCTGAAATATTGGTTGTGTTATCTGGACTTTTTTTTTTTTTTTTAGCAATTTCAGTTATTTGTTGTATAATTTTTCTGAGAACGGGGGGTGGGGGAAGAGGGGGGGATAAAGGTGGTGAGAGGGGTTGAGACTCGGGCATAGCTGGGTACCCCCTCCACTATGACAATAGTGTATGTGAGCAGTGTACACCTAGTATGTGTGTGTGGGTGTGGATGTGTGTGGGTGTGGGTGTGGGTGTGGATGTGTGTGGGTGTGTGTGGTGGAGTGCTGCTGTGGAGGATTTGCTGGAGTAGTGTTTTAATTATCAGTGATAATATATTGTAAGATATGGCGAGTGAACGAGTGTCCATTGTAATCTCTTCAGTTTCTTTTTTCTGTGTTTTTTTCCTGTTTGGTTCCAGACTGATATTTTCTATCCAGAGGAAGATGGGGGCAATGATAATGAATTAGTAAATTTGTTATTAGTATTTAAATACATGTTTGCAGAGTTCCTGGATGAAATACAGACAGAGGGGATCACCCATAGCATAGATGGAGAAGATCGTCTGTTCCGCGCTCATGGTCATACACTGGCAGAGATATTTACTCTTAGAGAAGGAATGTTTCCAAGAATTCCAGATCTAGTCGTATGGCCAAGTAAGTCTTAACACCATAGTTACTTCAGAGTTTCATTGAACATATTGTATATTCAATTTGATCAATGTATCCATTAACTGTATAGCACTCTTTATTATCAAATAGATAATTTTGTCTCGGACCTTGTTTACATTGTGCGGTGTTTTGAAAGTAGAGGTGGAACAACTTTGAGAAAAAATTAGTGTTTATAAGAGAGAGAGTGTGGAGCTGAGAAAGAATCTGCGAGTGTGTACAAATTACCCAAAGGCGAGAAACGAGAAAATCCAGGTCATGTACAGAAGAGGATCGAAACGATAATTTCTTTTGCTGTGCCTTCGTGGAGAGCACAGTGATGGGGTTATATGGGGCAACAAAGATAGGACAATGAAGAGCATTGGCAAGCAAGGTAAAAGCATACCGATAGTTGGGCGCTAACAGGTTACATATAAGACATTCTGTAACCAGATTAGACAGAAGAGAATGCTGGTGTGCTGTCCAGGTATTATTGATAACATTAATATCACAGTGGCTGGAAATGGGAAGACATCCATAGTGTTTCTCAATGATGGTGGCTATTATATTGGGGAATATTGCGAGGAATTAATGACCAAATTTAGGACATCAATGAAGTTAATTAGGGCCGAGGGAAGTATACCGATCATATTTGACAATTAACTGGGTGATGAATGATTTAGCACAAGTGGTATCAATTGTTGTATTGGCTGGACAAATACTATGCAAATCTAATGTATTCTTAAATATACTTTTGACAATTCTATGGCAAATTTGAAAACGTGAAAGGTTTTAAGAAGTATTTTTCAGATAGTGGTAACAAAGATTGATGCAGGCATGCAAATCATAATGCTATTGAGGTGTATATATACTGTACTTCACAAGTGGCAGGAGTATTCTAAACAAAATGGACGAGTTAAGTTTACTAGTGTGTTTGGAAATACTGTAATAGATAATAATAATAATATATTTACGAACAGTACATACATAGCTGCAGCGTTACAGTACAAACATTCTGTTAGATTTAAAGATAGAGGTAGTACATACAGTACCTAAAGCCACTAGTACGCATAGCGTTTCAGATTTAAAGATAGAGGTAGTACATACAATACCTAAAGCCACTAGTACGCATAGCGTTTCAGGCAAATAGATGTTGTTGCCAATAGATGTTGCAAATAGATGTTGTTGCCAATAGATGTTGCAAATAGATGTTGTTGCCATCACAGGAGCGTAAGTAACTGTTGAAACCAGGATTTTCAGCAGAGTATCAAATAAAGGGATACATATACAGTACTATAAACTGTCTTACGGTGATAGGCACGTTAGACAAGGTGGGGGGTAATAATAAGACTTATCGGAGAAAATTAAAATTGTAAAAAACATGTATGGAGAAAAGCTGAAGCTAATGTAGTTCTACCAAAGTGTAATTAGCCAAGTGTGGTTACAAGATAAGAGCTATCCCTAGAAACACAAACTGAAACTGTCTCTATTTTCCACTTGTTACAACTTGTAATACAGTTGTTACAGCTTGGCTTAACGTGTTTATGACGTATTAGAACGTTGTTACAACTTGCTATATTGGTTGTTATAACTGGTTAGGAGGTGTTAAAACTTGTTCCAACATTGTATCAACGTTGTAGTTTCGGTGTGTCTTTGGCGGGATACTCGTGGTGTCTCATTTTCCCTATAATGTTTGGTATGTGATGTTTTTAATCATCTGATAGTTTTGGCATACAGTACCCTGGTGTTTAATTTTCTCCAGAAAACCATAGTGAGGTGGAGAAACTTGTTGACTTGGCCGGTAGATGCCAGGTGGCTCTAATTCCATTTGGTGGAGGGACGAGCGTTTCCGGAGCTTTGTTATGTCCAGAGGAGGAGAGCAGGATGATTGTGTCCCTCGATACCTCGCAGATGGTGAGTCTGAAAGAGATGTGCAGTATACATAAGATATTTTGTTTGAATCTTGAGGATTTGTATTGATTCATTTATTTAGTTTATTTGCACCTCTGTATAGGAACAATAATACATAAATGAAATGCACACTCTTTTTATCTGGGAATATCTTTCCTTGTTTGACAAATTTTCATTAAAGACAAAATTATATGGCTTTATTGTGTTGTTGAGAGTAAATTCAATCAAGTTTTTGTTAGGAAAGTTATTATCCCAATCTGAGTTATATATGGAATTGCAGAGCCTGTAGCAAGATTTTAAAAGCTTTAGGTAAACACTTTGGATGAATAGATTGGCGTGTTCAGTTTTTAATCTTGCTTATGTTATTTCTGGGCTCTTTCCTGCTGCTGCTGGAAGCTAAGCATATATGATAGTGAAGGAGTTTGCTTAGAAGTGGAGTTAAATGTTTTCAAAACAGAATAAGGAGGTTATATATGCCTCATAAGAATAAGGTAGTCTTAAGTACATATATTTTGATATTTCCTTGTCAAACGTCTGGTTGTTGAAGGATATCACGAAGGTATGTTTTTTCAGTGTCGTATCTTATGGTTAGATGAGAAGAACCTAACGGCAAGGATAGAAGCAGGGATTATCGGGCAAGATCTTGAGAGACAACTTCAAGCCCGAGGCTACACTACTGGCCATGAACCTGATTCCTATGAATTTTCTAGGTAAGGGAGATCACAGGAGTAAGTTTTCTTATTGTAATTTTTCTGTTGTGTATTGAAGTTAAAATCTGTCTCGTCCTTGTCATTTCTCTAATTTTCAGTGACTATGGGTTCAGGTAATTTCACTGCAAAACTGTGCCCTAGAGTGACTGTTCTATAAGAGGGGTTCCCTTTTATTTTATTTTATTTTATTTTATTGTTAAAAACAAAGTATACTATAGAGTAAATGCAGCCATATCCAGCTAGTTTCCTAAAAACCTATAGCACCTGCTTCATTGGATAAAAGAAAACCCAAAAATTGGCAAGCATTGGACTGGGTAATGACTGTGCTTGTCTGGGTAAGGTGGTAGGCAACTCGAGGCATTGGGTTGAAAGCAGCTATATTGTGTCCCGTTTGTAAAGATAATTGTAAAGAATGAAAAGCACACCTGGCTAAATGGGGTTGTTACATGAATTTCATATCTGGAAATATAGACTCCTCTTTCCCTTCGACATGCATTCACTGTCATTTTTCGTGTACTGGTTCCTTGAAATACAGTACTACTAGCAGATGAACGCTAAATCCACATATTACAGATAGATAAAAGTTTAGTCTCTCACACTGCTCTTAACTTGTAATGGAGGAATATGACAATCGGGTAGACAAATAAAAGTTAAGCTGAGTATACAGGTTTTAGGGCATTCTTCACTGAACAACCAGATGGTAGAAAGCTGGCATACCAAGGGGGAAAGTATATAGAGATGAGAGACTTCCTGTTAAGGCGACCTTAGGATATAAAACTTTGGGAAGATAAAAAAAATTGTTCACTTCTACAAAAAGAGGCTGAGAAACAGTCACCAAATTTAACAATGTTCATAGGAAAGATAATGAAAGATAGAATTTACTTTTGGTTTAACCAAAAATGAAAAGCAGCAACATCAGCACTAGGGAAAACTACAATAATAACAGAGGGATTCCAGTGGGCCAGGAATGAGTACTGCTGAGTGAGAAGCTAGCCGAAAGGCAATTGGAAAACAACAATGCAGATAAAGCAAAAACTCAACTCTAGTTGCTTCACAGCCACACCAAGAAGACAACACTTTTAAGGAACAGGTGATGAATCTGAGGATAGTAAATGATTAATTCACTGAGAATGACAGAAGTGTACGAGGAACTTACCGAGACAGAACTTCAAGGAAAGTTCTTGAACTTTGAGAATAGGTGCTAAACTCATCAGGCTTAATAAAACTAGGTAATTAGCAGCACTGTACAATACTAATTAATTGTAGCCCTCCAACTCACTCGTACTCAATCTTGCTCACAGCCACCTGACCACAACTCACACACACCCTACACACACACACCCTCACCCAATTTTTATACATTTGTTATATGTATACAGTACTGTATTTTGTTATTCTTTTTTTTTCTGATATACAATATCATGGATGTACAAAAGCACATGTCCTTTTGATGATAATGGTCTTTATTTTGCCTTTCTACCCAGTCTCGGTGGATGGGTTGCAACAAGAGCATCAGGAATGAAGAAAAATATTTATGGAAATATTGAAGACCTTTTAGTTCAGTTAAAAGTGGTTACACCCAAGGGCACTGTAGAGCGTTACACAGCTGGACCCAGAGTGTCGGCTGGCCCAGATGTCCACCACTTCATTCTTGGATCTGAAGGTAACTTTTTTTCTTTAGCTTCCTGAATTGGCAGATTATATTTTCTTTTGTTTTTTGTGAATGACAAAAATGTATAGGTGATTTTAATGTTTTACATCCTTTTCACTAAACCATTTCCTGTTTTTCTCTGGGAAGTTTGGTAATGGTGATGTGTGGGTGTAATCTAAAAGCAAAACTTGACCAGTCTAAAATCATGATCTTGGTATACAGTATTATCATTACATGAGACAATTGTATAGTAGCTCATTTGTGGTCTTCTGCCAACCTGTTATCACACTTCATGCATTGCAGTTTTGACGATCACAGCATCAGAATTCCAGTGCTTAAGAAGAAATTAAAGCACTGCTATTGATGATTCTTGGACTAGACATACACACTGTGATGAAGTAAACAATTATTAAGTTAATAAGTGACTGATATTTTCACCTTGAATGAACAAAGAGGGTTTAATAAGTTGTATTTTATTTTATGTTTCAGGTATACTGGGCGTGGTGACGGAGGTGACCATGAAGGTGCGGCCTTTACCTCTTGTCCAGCACTATGGCTCCATTGCGTTTCCAGATTTTACAAGTGGTGTGAGTTGTATGCGTGAAGTTGCTCTACAACGCTGCCAACCAGCCTCCATACGCTTGATGGATAATGAACAGTTCAAATTTGGTGAGGGATTTGTATTGCGTAATTTTGTTCTTTAATAACACTGATATTTCTCTTAAGGATACAGTATTATCAACATTGATCATCATTTATGTGCATTTGCCACCCTCATGGGGTGGGGGGGGGGGGGGAGCAGTGGTAAGCACAGTTGGGTCCAAATTGTAAGGTCCTGCGGTAGGACAGAAGCATTTGGATGGCGTTTCCTCTTTCTAGCCAACTGTCGGTAAATAGGTACCCAGGAGGTGTTAGGCAAATGTTGTGGTTTGTATCCTGGGAAGTTTGGAAATTAGCCCAAGGGACTTCAATAAACCTAACAGGCTTCCCATCCCAGGTTCTGGATAAACCATGTGGTGAACCAATATAAGAAAAGATCATTAAAGGCACATACTGTTTTTCGTGCTGCAGCACTGCATGCAGGCAGCACTGCATGCAGGCAGCACTGCATGCAGGCAGCACTGCATGCAGGCAGCACTGCGTGCAGGCAGCACTGCATGCAGGCAGCACTGCGTGCAGGCAGCACTGCATGCAGGCAGCACTGTCGCACAACATTTCCTCCATCACCAACCCTTTGCTTGCTCATACAACTGGATGTAAAATTGTTCCTGTAAATTGTTATTTTAACCTTTGTCTAGCTGCAATCATCAAAGGTGCCACTTTACCTGTGTACAAAAATACATGACACTGTTCTTATAAAAATGTGATTCATTTGCAACACCTATAGGTCTCGGACATGCAGTAAATGAATTTGATACTCCCAAGTCTCGGATAAATGGGTCCAAGAGCTGCATATACAGTACTGTACTGCACTTGCCTTAAAGCAACAAGTCTTGGGTGTCATAATGGTGTGTGGGGTTCTAGGAAGTATTCATGCACTTATCACCTTGGAAGAATCTAGAAGTTCTGTGATTTTAATTCTGTTCATTCAACTCTCCGAAAATATTTTGTATTTAATGAAATTATATATAATATATATATATACATATGACGACTGAAAACTCGCACCCCAGAAGTGACTCGAACCAGGAGCAATGCAACTGGTAACTACAGGACGCCTTAATCCGCTTGACCATCACAAGCCATTCAGGCTTGTTCGCATATATACATATATAATTTTTGTTTAAATAACACTGGATCTTTTTTTCCAGGTCATGCTCTAAAGCCTCCAACAGGCTTGATGGGCTTGCTCAGTGATGGCATAAAGAAAATGTATATTACACGTATTCGAGGTTTCAACTTGGACACAATGTGCGTGGCAACTCTTCTCTTTGAAGGTACTGTAATGCCTCTCTTGAGTTGTGTGTACCGTATATACCTAAGGTTTCTTAATTACTAATTTTTATCCCATGTTCTTGCTTCAGTTTGCAGAGTGGATACTCAACGTATCTTTAGGCCATTTTAGAAGAGTGAAAAGTTGAATAATGTTTGGTGATTTAGTCATCGAGCAAACTCTGACTAAATTCTAATCCTTCCAGTCATTGCATTAGTGTATCAGTTTATCATATAAGAAAGAACTGAATTTACATTAATATAATTTCTTTGACGACACTCGGGAATACAGTATTGACCCTATGTTAGTATCCTGGCATGTAAACACCCAAAACAAATCATCCACCGACAAAAGAAAAATGTTCAGTCTTTGTTTTTCACTTTGTTTTTCTCTGTTTCATTTATGCATACAGTACTCCTTATCAATACTGTACCCGCAAATTTGACGATTTATCACAAATTTCCTGGAAGTAAGGCTTATATCGGCATATTTTTGTCATTGTAATTTGTATTTTCACCATGTTTAGCATAAAAACATGGTAGTACAGTAATTATTGCTAGTTTCTCATGTGGTATTCTCAACTGCATCACTCTCGGTGTCTTTATATTGAACCTGTTGTTCATGCCGCACAACACAAGGGAACCCAAGTTCCATCCACTTGTGGTCCTCGGCTGTTTGGAGACTCGATTCGAGCACCTGCATGCAGATATTGACCAAAAGTATTATTTTTCGAGTACGATTTTCAAAGTGGATGCTTCAACCTGCAATAATGGACTGTGAGAATATTATCTTTCTCCAATTTTCTTTTAACATTACTATTTACTCCACCACCAGTCTTAATGTTGCACTGTCTTTCTTATTTCTAGAAGAGCTTCCAGTTTCCCGAATTGTTATTTTTGTGTATACTGTATTTTATCCTTACAAATTTTACATAGCTTTATTCTCGTCATTGTATTGTTGTCTTTTTCCTTTTCTCGTTCAATTTATATCCATCAAACCTATTTCTTTTGTTTTTTAATGTTATGTTGATAGATTGGAAGACTTAAAAATATAACAGTATAGTATTGTAATGAAATGCTAAGCTGTTGTGTGCAGATTTTGTGTAAAAAAATGCTTTTATGAGAGAGTGGAATGATTAATGGTCTGCATGGGTCAAGATGAGGACAATTATTTTATTATAGATGTACTGAGACTACATTACTCCGTTTTAATAGGTTGTGAGCAAGAGGTGGCTACACAGGAGAAGCGGATATATGACATAGCACTGAACAATGGGGGCATCCCTGCAGGGGAAGCAAATGGTGAAAGAGGCTATATGTTGACTTTTGTTATAGCCTACATAAGGGTGAGTTGTTTATAGCTAGAATTGGCCCTTCTCTTCAGTAACGTCTAGATTCAGTCGTAACTGGGATATTATCAGAATGGCACGTCTGAATTGTTCATTTTTAACTTCTGTAGTATAAAATTCATTGGGCTGAAGACCATATTTATACAGTTGGTATGCTGCTTTGTAAATAATGTTGAATATTGTTTTTCAGGATTTGGGATTTGACTATGGTGTAGTTGCCGAGTCTTTTGAAACGTCTGTACCCTGGGATCGTGTGTATACCCTCTGTCACAATGTGAAGCATCGCATCAAGTCTGAATGTAAAGGTTAGTGAATTTAAGGGCTCAGTTTGAAATTAAATGTTGCTTTCATTTTATATTGAAGATTTATTTACGTTTGCAAATACTGTATAGTAGATTTTAATATGCAGAGAATGTTACAATAATATCATTCAAATAATTTAACCCATGCATATGAAATTAAATGCAAGTGAAAACGTTTTGGCCCATCCTAGCCCCTTATCAAGTCACAGCTAAGAAACATTATGTATATATATGTACCTGTATGGGTGTGTGTGTCTTATAACCTGACATCTTAGATCTTTATGGTAAAAACCAATTTATTGTATGATGGTCAATCCCCAGTGTATGAACCATTTACGATTTGGAATAGTCACTTAGTTGGTGACAAAAAATAGAACTAGAAGCAAGCAGAATTCTAATTATGTAGAGAAAAGGCAGTACAAAAATGTCCACAAAATTGAGGTGCAGAAAACGCTATTTTAAATATAGCTAATAAAACAATCATCAAATAATGATAATGGCAGTGTGATTAAATATTTGCCCTTTTACCTAGGTAATGATATTTTTGGCAGTAGAAGTCAAAACAATTGCATCTTCTTGTGCAATGTATTTCTTATAATGTTTAGGGAACAAAGTATATTTGTTACCTTGCAAACCATAAGATAAGCTTAGCAACTTAATTCCCAAAATGAATGTTTACAGAGAGGGGTATCAAACACACGTTTGTTACGTGCCGAGTAACTCAAACGTATGATGCCGGTGCCTGTGTGTATTTCTACTTTGCCTTCAACTATCGAGGCCTCTCGGATCCTGTGCATGTATATGAAGAGATTGAGGTAAGTATTTAAATTGTCATTTTTAGTATTATAGTTGATGTTAGCGTGTTATTATATATATCAGAATATCAGATGCAAATGTGTTGTTATAATCATAAGGCTTTTGGAAGACTTCCCAGAGCAAGCTTCCTAAGTGATGTTCTAGTACTATCTTCCTTTTATAATATAACACAAGCAATTTTATTACCGTCACATTAAACGGCTTAAATGTCATCCTTTAGGGTAACGCTCGTAACGAGATCCTGGGGTGTGGCGGGAGCATCTCCCACCATCATGGTGTTGGGAAGATAAGACGCGAGTGGATGAGTCGAACCTTCTCGGAGCCGAGCATAGGTGCAGTCAGAGCTATTAAGGAGTATTTTGATCCTGAAAACATTTTTGCTAGTGGCAATTTGTTGTAAAGATCATTTGGCTGTACGGTTTGGCTGGACCTGAATTGTTCATCTTGTTGGTTTGTTACAGATGTTAATGTGCATTCTAGTGGAAGAAAGATGTTGGTGTCATCATAGTTATATAATGTACACCAGTATCAAATTCACTTTACAAAATTATACCAATTTTTATCAGTTTAATATCAGGATTAAATTTTTTATAAATGTGGTATTGAAAATTTTAGAATATTAATCCATATGGTTATAAATAAACATATATATATATATGAATATAAAATTTCATTGCTTTATTTGAAAGAAAACAAATATGTATGAATCTTTTTAACAAATGGTTCTATTATATACTGAACTAGCAATGTTATGGGTTATGCAGACGACGAGTCACAATAACGTGGCTGAAGATATGATAACTAAAGAACACATCAGAAGACAGAGAAACAACGACATTTCAGTCCTTCCTGGACCATTCATTGTCATGTCTTGTGATCACGACTTGATAATGGGTCCAGGATGGACCGAAACACTGTCGTTTCTCCATCTTGTGTTGTGTGGTTTGGTACTCTCGTCGTAGGTTATGCTATAGATGTACAGTATGTTATTATATTAATGAAAGCAGGTTTTTTTTTTCAATTCCATTTATTTTCTGTCCCCCTCTTATTTCCTATTAATTAGTTTTTTACAGGAATTAGTTATTGACTTTAGTTGCAAATGAAAATGGTGAATTTACCTGGTGAAGTCGGGTGGTTACCTTGAAGTGCTTCCGGGGCTTATCGTCCCCGTGGCCCGGTAGTCGACCAGGTCTCCTGGTTGCTGGACTGATCAACCAGGCTGGTGGACGCGGCTGCTCGCAGCCTGACGTATGAGTCACAGCCCAGTTGATCAGGTATCCTTTGGAGCTGCTTATCCAGTTCTCTCTTGAACTGTAATTATGTACTGGTACTGTACAGAATGTTAAGCCAACCCAACACAACCCACCCCGCTTCACATCTCATCTATGTGAAGTTTAGCACATGCAAGGAAACTTTGGCGTTTCTTAATTAACTTTAAATTGCTACCGATATTGTAGGCATCCATGAATGTCTTGATAATACAACTGCTTAGAAATGTTTTGTCATAAGACATGAAACTTTTTAGTGGTTTCTTAAACCAGATTTGCTGCACTAGAAGTGGCACGAGTGTATGTTGAAGATGACACCCACAGTTAGGTATGATATCATTTTATGCGGTGTACAGTAGCACTAAAGAAGACTTATTTATTACAACAATTTGGAATAAGCAATTGGTTTTTCTTGTAAGAGATGAAATTTGTATGTGTGAAATTCTTGACTAAAACTCCAAAACATACATATTTGTTTTCTTTTATGGTGGATACTAAGGTTTAAGTAAAACAGTTGCACTTATGAGTGTGTATGTGTGTATTTTAAAGGAAATTGCTATACTAAAACCAAGGAAGGAATATTAAGAAAATTGTCTTATAAATCATTGTTGTTGAGTACTGCTTTGTACTGTAGTAGATCTTGTGTGTGTATGTGTACATGTACATATATGCATGTGTGTCTCGGTGTATGCTTGCATAGCTGTAGCCACATAAAAGTACACGCCTGCACAAAGCAGGTCTAAAAAAATTGCTCGGTACTGCAAGCACATCTCGATGAGCAGAACTTGGCAAGGACAGACAGATGTGCATGTGCATAAAAATACACGCACATGTACGTATAGGTGCATGCATATACACAACATGCACAATTATATGTTTACACAACACACAGGCATACATATATATATATATATATATATAATTACATTATGGATTCCATAATTATTTTGTGCCTTATGCACTGATGATACATCTTCGTATTAGTCATTATACATAATTCATACTAACTTTCACACTAGCTGCCTAGTATGAGAGTTTGTGCCAAATCGCATGTTGGAATCTTGATTTTTAAAAGTTTTATAATTAAGGACGTAATAAAAAGGACTAAAAGTTGGTACAACTTTACAATGTCTGTTGATAAATGCAGTTCTTGCGTGAAAGTGTTTTGAGGCTTCAAGTGCTGAATGACTATTTGAAGTGTTTCTGCTCCTGTTGTGTATAGGGGTTTTAGCCCAGGTTTGGAGGGTTATGTTTCCAGTTAGCATGTTACAAATTCAGGCAGAGAAAAAGCTAGTTTGTTGCCTTCTGATTCAATCCAGAAATTTGGAAAGTGGTTTATGGAACTTGTGACTGGTATAATAGCAGTTTTCCCCCCAAAAGAAATGCCCTCTCTACTTGAACAACGGCTGTTATGCACAAGTCATAATTTACATTAATGGTAGGGAACGTTAGTGTTACTATTTACTCGCTGCACGTTAGTAAGTGTTGCACAAGTCTGTTGGCACAAAGCCACGATTTCTGCGGCTTTATACTATTTGTCTTGCGACTGGAATTTATTGATTTGAGGACGTCAATCATGGCATAACGTGGTGTATATTCTGTACTGTAAAGGTTTATTGTGTCTGAATTGAACATTTCTTGATCGTTCCTAGAATTTGCTACTGGTTTTGATCTCGCTAGTATAATTCTCGTATCTTCATTGCCCATTTTGTTAGTTGAGTGCTGTGATTTGATTAGTCAGTCTAGTATAATTTTTTTTTTTTTATCTGAATTAAGTGAGCTAAGTGGAGAGGCTTTGTACCTGAATCAGTGTTCTATTGGGAAGTTGTATTTTGGTTATCTTGAGGTTATCTTGAGATGATTTCGGGGCTTTAGTGTCCCCGCGGCCCGGTCTTCGACCAGGCCTCCACCCCCAGGAAGCAGCCCGTGACAGCTGACTAACACCCAGGTACCTATTTACTGCTAGGTAACAGGAGCATAGGGTGAAAGAAACTCTGCCCATTGTTTCTCGCCGGCACCTGGGATCGAACCCAGGACCACAGGATCACAAGTCCAGCGTGCTGTCCGCTCGGCCGACCGGCTCCCCTAGGTGTGTGATGGTTGGGTGATGCAAAATGCTTAATTCTTTCCTCTGGATCAAACATCCCTTTTTGGAGAGAATTCATTTCTAGGTCATGTTTTAGGTGAGAGTTCCTTGATGTACATTTCGAATATTAGTCTAGTAGATTTATTTAGTCATGTTGTAGAAACAGAATAGGTAATTTTAAAGGTACAGTACTGGTCCTGTACTGTTTTTCAGTTAACTCTCGAGAGATGGTTTCATAACCATATGTGTACAGCGAAGTTGGTGTGGGCTTGTAGAAGGATGTTCCTTTAGCTTAGTCAACACAGTTAAAAGAATCTGGAATGCTCTCTTGGTGAGATGTTTTTTTGATTTAGCCAAGTACGGTATATTGAAATGGAGATAAAAGCCTGAATGCAGGTGAAAACCATAACAAAATGTTGACCAAAATTGAGATAAAAGTATATATTTTAAATTTTTACAGTAATTGTGGTATTAAATTGGTTATACTGTATGTTAATTATTCACTTAATAATTTCAGGAGAAGTATTTATAGTACTTTAGGCTTTTAGTTCATGATAAGCTGAAGATTTAAAGATACATTACTTTAGATGAACATCAGCTTTGATTTTTTTTTACAGTTAACAGTCTAACTATTTAATTGGCATTCCTTCAGGGAAACTATAGTGGAATTAAAAAATCAATGTAATATAAGAACAAATTTGTTTAGAAAATATTCCAAGTGATAAATCATTGCAACAGTGCTCGTCAATATTCGTGTACAGTAGGACACTACAGTAGTATGTGTACACGTACAGTACTGTACACGTACTCACGTACAGTACCGTGCGCGAGGACGTACAGTAAAAATAAATTTTATGTTTCATATTTCCCGTTAATGAGGCAACTTGCATTGAATGCTTTGTGTGATGCTCTTTAATTTGAGGTCTAATGGAAAATATGTACATAATTATACATCCGTTTATCCGTGTTTAAGCCGCACATCATAAGAGGCTTGCATGCTGTACTTGACCAAGGTCCTCTACATCTACTCTTGTTATGTTACATGTTGGCATGAGAAGTTGCCTTTTATGTTTATTCTTGAGCTTTTGGTTTCCTCATATTTCTAATACATATGAAACATATAATAACTATCTTTACGCTCCAGCTCCCAAAGGTTTCATATTGGGGGTCAAGTCACTTGTGTAGTATTCCTCGGCAAGTAGTTAGATGATTGCGGTCACCACCGACACGTTAATATAGAAGTGTGACTAAAGTTTTTGAAAAAGATTTTACAAATGTTGCCTAATCTTTTTTCTGTAAATATGACACATTATTACGAATGGAGAACGTGAATTTTGTTACACTGCACTGAAGGCAGTAGGTAATATTTTTTTTTGGTATTATGGTGACCGATGTTAATGATGTGGTTTCATGTATAATGTCACACTTGAGTGTAATAAGTTAAAGTGAATGTTTTGTAGCTTAAGCTTTTTATGGCTACTAGTCAATGTATTACCATTCCTACCTGAAATGTTTTTTGTTTATGGCTTGCATTCTTTGTACATGGCCTGCATTCTTCGTACATGGCCTGCATTCTTCGTACATGGCCTGCATTCTTTGTACATGGCCTGCATTCTATGTACATAGCCTGCATTCTATGTACATGGCCTGCATTCTTTGTACATGGCCAGCATTCTCTGTTCATGCCCACTGCATTCTTTAATAGCAACACATTTGCTCCAGATCCATAATTCATCTTTTACCTATAACTTTGATTAGCTTTTTGTATCTGTATTAGTGCATCAGTTGTGTGTGATTGTATTTTCTATGTACTGTATTTGCCGATACATTTTCCCAAGGATGCCAGTATGGTATAGCTTCATTTTTGTTTTTGTTTTAATTGATGAGATGAGCATCTGCTGGAAAACTAATTGATGGAAAAAGGCAGAGGTTTTTAAGTATTTGGATGATATTTCTTAACTTATGTTTCAACTTCGTGTTGCTGATAAGGGTGATGTTTGATAATTTGATTTTTATCCAGTTTTGTAATAAATTTGCAGTGTGGAGAATGTTTTATTAGAATGTGAGTTTCATTTCTAGAAAATATAAATTTGAATATAGATGATTGTTACAGATATATGTATCACAATTGTGAGACTTTGTTTGCGTGTTAGTGTTACTTGAGTTTACACGAGTAAGATAACCAAGTTCAGTGGATCAAGGATAGTTTTACAAAGGGGTTTTAAGTGTTCTAATCATAAGTAATTTTTTCTTTCATTTGCTGTCTGTTAACAAAGATGTGTGCCTCGGTACGTACACCATGTGTTTAGTTATTTCTTTAACACTGCTGTGCCCGAGGCATTTATTGTTCGTGAGATACTCATTTTGTCATGACATGTACATCTGTGATAAATTTTTCATTGTGATGTACGTCGGTATTACTTGAATAGTTAAACCATATTTTAAGATGCCATGAAGCTTTCAGAAGTATGAGTTGTACATTGTGGGCATTAACTAATGCTAAATAATGAGATAGCATATTTGTACCACCATAATTCTGCTGCTGATTAATTGTTCAGCTTCAAAAGTCATGTTTAGTTCAGGTGGATACCTTAACATGCATTGTAATTTCCTTAGATGGAATGTCAAGTGATCATAACAAATATTCTAATATTATTATGAAATATTTCTTGGTATTAGTAGTGAGATTTTTTTTATATAATTTGTAATAGTTTGTAATGAGGTAATGTCACTAGGTTTTGTGAAGTTATTGGACATCAAAATGTCATTGTGTACATTGTAGTACTAGTTGGTGAAAGGTATTTGATACCAAAGTACATAAAGTACTCTGTATTTGATACCAAAGTACATAAAGTACTTTGTATTTGATACCAAACTACATAAAGTACTTTGTATTTGATATCAAAGTACATAAAGTACTTTGTATTTGATATCAAAGTACATAAAGTACTTTGTATTTGATACCAAAGTACATAAAGTACTTTGTATTTGATACCAAAGTACATAGAGTACTTTGTATTTGATACCAAAGTACATAAAGTACTTTGTATTTGATACCAAAGTACATAGAGTACTTTGTATTTGATACCAAAGTACATAAAGTACTTTGTATTTGATACCAAACTACATAAAGTACTTTGTATTTGATACCAAAGTACATAAAGTACTTTGCATTTGATACCAAAGTACATAAAGTACTTTGCATTTGATACCAAAGTACATAGAGTACTTTGTATTTGATACCAAAGTACATAAAGTACTTTGTATTTGATACCAAAGTACATAAAGTACTTTGTATTTGATACCAAAGTACATAAAGTACTTAGTATTTGATACCAAAGTACATAAAGTACTTAGTATTTGATACCAAAGTACATAAAGTACTTAGTATTTGATACCAAAGTACATAAAGTACTTTGTATTTGATACCAAAGTACATAAAGTACTTAGTATTTGATACCAAAGTACATAAAGTACTCTGTATTTGATACCAAAGTACATAAAGTACTTTGTATTTGATACCAAACTACATAAAGTACTTTGTATTTGATATCAAAGTACATAAAGTACTTTGTATTTGATATCAAAGTACATAAAGTACTTTGTATTTGATACCAAAGTACATAAAGTACTTTGTATTTGATACCAAACTACATAAGTTTCATGGAAGTGAAATTGTGCTTGCTATTGTTTGACACGGCAAGACTATTGTCCACCATAAAGTTTACCTTATACGGTACAAACCCAAGTATCAAAATATGAAGATATGAAAACTAAGTCACTGATAAAATATGTGGAGTATATCCTAGCTAACTCATTTTTGACCCATGCTGAATTACCCAAGTAAATTCTGACATACAGTAGTCTCTTTCTTGCCTAAATGAGTTTTAAAGTCTAATATCCCTTTAATTTTTTATATACGTATTGTATTGGAATTTACTCAAACGGATTCAATTGTGCTATCTTGAGGTTATCTTGAGATGATTTCGGGGCTTTAGTGTCCCCGCGGCCCGGTCCTCGACCAGGCCTCCACCCCCAGGAAGCAGCCCGTGACAGCTGACTAACACCCAGGTACCTATTTTACTGCTAGGTAACAGGGGCATAGGGTGAAAGAAACTTTTGCCCATTGTTTCTCGCCGGCGCCCGGGATCGAACCCGGGACCACAGGATCACAAGTCCAGCGTGCTGTCCGCTCGGCCGACCGGCTCCCTAGACCATGACTTGCAAACAACCTTTTTTATATTGCATTTACTTCTATGCAATATTCAGTAATTAGAATAAATGCTTCTCTTGCTATCTTTTGTCACAATTTTGTTTTATTAGTTAAAATGGTAGAACATATTTGTGCAAATTTTGATACCAAAATCTTTGTAAAAATAAATGTTTAAATGTTTGCAAGTGTTTTGTTTTCAGGACTGCATTTGTCATAAAATCAGTTATTTTTTTGACTGGTGTTCAGAAAACACCAGATTAATCCCAGAACCAAGATGTATGAGCTAAGAGGAAAGGCTACGGAAGCCAACCCTCATGTCCCTGGAAGACAGGAGTAAGGAGAGACATAACCACACATAAAATTCTCAGGGTAGTTTGGACAAAGACAAACTATTTAGCATGAATGGTACGTAAACAAGGGGAAACAGGTGGAAACCGAGTACCCAAACGAGCCACAGGGACATTAGAAAGAACTTTTTCAGTGTCAGAGTAGTTAACAGATGGAGTGCATTAGGCAGTGATGTGGTGGAGGCTGACTCCATACACAGTTTCAAATGTAGATATGATAGAGCCAAATAGGTTCAGAAATCTGTACACCAGTTGATTGCCAGTTGAGAGGCAGGACCAAAGAGCCAGAGCTCAACCCCCTCAAGCACAACTAGGTGAGTAGTTGTGCTACTCACACAGTTGTGAGTAGCCACACACCCACACCCCCACCCACCAGGGGTATATAAATAATAATTTCTTGCACATATTTGCCTAATTGTGCATAAATTAGAATACATTGAAATAGTTTTTGTGAGCATCTGCTCACTACTGGATAGTCTGGGTTTACTTCCCACACATAAAGAGATGTTTAGACATGTTCCCTTACCCTTAATACCTCCGTTAACCTAGCAGTAAATAGGGAGTTGGTAGGCAACTGTTGGTGGAATTTTATTCAAGGAAAGGTTGGATGTTGACCTAGTGGGACCTGGATACGCCTAACAGGCTTTCTGTCCTTAACAAGAAACTATATTGATTAGCAGATTGATAAAAAAAATTTTGATATGTATTAAATTGCATGCAAATAAATTTTTAGTGTACTGGAGTATTAGAAGTTTTATCATGGTGTATTTTATGATTGTGCTGAACTCTCAACTTTACCGTACTGCGTACTGTGTTTATTTACAGTTACATCACTGTTAGTTACCGAAGCTGAACTTGATTGGAAAGCATAAAAAGAACACATTTTGTTGAGAGCTTGGTGCACGCGTTTGAGGTGGTTAAATGCTAATTGACTAGAAGAATTGTTTATATCTTAGTTGTATTTTGAAAATATCAATGGTAGATTTAATTATGATTTCACAGGTCTATAGCAAGTATAAATTGACTTGTAGAGCCCATGGTACTGTACACATTATATTTGGTACAGTAGTATGACAGCTGTTACTACTATGCATGTTGAAGAGTTGCTGAATCATTTGCAGGGTAGTGTCATTCATTGCATGCTATGACCAATTTTGACTACAAGGCACGGTATATTGTTTGTTTTCCTGCTTTAAGAATAAAATGTAAACTGATATATATTTGATATATATTTATTACACAAACATTAAATATAATATTTGACAATCTCACCTCAATGTCCTGGGTAATAGCACTAAAGTTGATTATAACCATATTGAAACAGGCAAAAAGGCATTCATTTGAATTTAGAAATGTATGTAAATGGAAATTAATCTGGAAGCATTGTGTGAGTGTGGTAGGTTATCTTGAGGTTATCTTGAGATGATTTCGGGGCTTTAGTGTCCCCGCAGCCCGGTCCTCGACCAGGCCTCCACCCCCAGGAAGCAGCCCGTGACAGCTGACTAACACCCAGGTACCTATTTTTTACTGCTAGGTAACAGGGGCATAGGGTGAAAGAAACTCTGCCCATTGTTTCTCACCAGTGCCTGGGATCGAACCCAGGACCACAGGATCACAAGTCCAGTGTGCTGTCCACTCAGCCGACCGCTCCCCTTAAGGTTTTTGGGTACCATAAGGAGCCGGTCGGCCGAGCGGACAGCACGCTGGACTTGTGATCCTGTGGTCCTGGGTTCGATCCCAGGCGCCGGCGAGAAACAATGGGCAGAGTTTCTTTCACCCTATGCCCCTGTTACCTAGCAGTAAAATAGGTACCTGGGTGTTAGTCAGCTGTCACGGGCTGCTTCCTGGGGGTGGAGGCCTGGTCGAGGACCGGGCCGCGGGGACACTAAAAAGCCCCGAAATCATCTCAAGATAACCTCAAGATAACCATCTTTGGGCCAACCCTTTTTGTCATACATTCAAAGACATAAATGAGAATATTACAAACGACATCAAATTTGCAGATGACACTTAGGATTTTTGGTAAAGTAGAAAGCAAAAACGATATTGAAACTTTACAAGAGATCTACATGAACTCCACAAATGGTCAGAAGACTAGCAAACTGCTTTTTAATATCGAAAATGGAAGACCATGCATGTAGGGCATAACATGCACATCGCGATTAACATAACACCGCCATGCAGCAAGATTGACAAAGAAGAACAAAAATTAGAAGTTAGGATCCACCAGTCATTAAAAGTTGCACAAGGGGGTTGACTTTAAAAAAAAGGCAACCAAACCTTAGGAATAATCAAACGAACTTTTGACTTGAAGGAAAAGGAAGTGGTTATTCAACTGTAAAAGCGTCTGGTGTGCCCCAATCTAGACTAATTTATCCAAGCATGAACCTTGCTTTCTAAAGGACATATTTGCATTTGGAAAAATAGGGTCATAAACCCAAGGAATCGCCTACCCACCAAAGCTGTAAATGCCAAGACATTACTCCAGTTGGAAAAATCCTCCGGAACAATAATGAGACCTTTGACAAGCTGCTGGCTTTCTGTCTCCGAGGCAACTAGAGATTGTGGCCCCCTCGAGTAAAATTTAGGTCAAAATCTGGATGTGGAAGTACGACAACCTACGAGCGACTGGCAAGGAAGTCTTATCTCAATACCTCAAATGTGAAGAAGTTTATGCACTCCCAACATAGTCGCATCACACTGGTGGCTGTCGATGGATACTAACTACCCTTGCAGCAGCAGCAGTAGCAGCAGCAGCAGCTTTCTACTCTGCTTGTTCCAAACACTAAACCACCAATGTATACCTTAAACCACCTCGGTGCTCATACTCCCTCAGAACCTTTGGTTAAAGAGTGCAATAGTTATACGTAACTATAAGTCCCCCAGTCACTCATAGATTTCACGAGGATGTATGAAAGTGATATTGCATAGTAGCCAGAGAAGGAACATTAAAAAAAGACTATAAATCAAGTATAAAGAACTATAAAAAGATGGAAATAGATTTTCATGAGGACGCATAAGCCATACCAATACACCCACCAGCTGCATCGAAGACAGGTTACTAGATATAACTCCTAATACTTCCCCCATCACCTGCCTCAACCAATATACTTTACCAAACTGGTAAGTTCCAGCAGGTAAGTAACAACTTACATACCATCACTTACAGCAAAACCTGTTTCATGAAGCTAGTTCAACTCTTATTAATAGCACTAACGTCCATAAGACTTTAACAAAATACAGATAAATCAAATACTAAACAAGGAGTTGAATATACCCATCATGATGCTGTTCTTTAGAGTACGAAAACGTACCATTAAGATTGATTGATGAAGATTAAGCCACCCAAGAGGTGGCACGGGCATGAATAGCCCGTAAGTACCATTAAACAATGGACACGCAATTATACCTCCCACCGGCCTCCGTTTTCTTGGTAGCTCCCCGGGGCAGGTGACCACGTGTCCGGGGTCAGTCTTCACCTGTCAATCTGTCAGTCAGTCAGTGAGTGATGTGAGGTCTCGACGGCTGGAGGCCTATACATAGGCTTACTCTTGTCCCTAGGCCAAGTATATATATATACAGACTTTTGCCATGATCCAATTATCCACCGTACCCCGGGAGTGTAACGAGACTTTGATCGTGTGTCTGGCAACGTTGACAAACAAGGACCTACTACAGGGAGCAGTTAAGTCATATGTGTTGTTTTTTGGCATTTTAAAGTTTCCAGAGCCGGCTCTCACTAACTGCCGTCCTTGGCATTTATGCCAGCACTGTGGGTCTGTACTCTGGGAGTGTTACTTATCATGACATTTTGTTATTTATTGATGACCACACACTAGAAGGTGAAGGGACGACGACGTTTCGGTCCGTCCTGGACCATTCTCAAGTCGATTGTGATTGTCTTAATTTAATGTTATTTATTTGTAATTCCCAGTTCACATACGGTAAGTTTATTTTTTTTGCATGTTCTTATGCTATTTTATAATTGTTAACTTCCAGCTTTGAAATTTTTTAATTTAATTTGTAATTAAAATATTTAATTTAAATGAACCCGAAAACGGTATACTATATACTGCAAGTTCATCTATATTATACGGTGAGGTGACCACTGTTACACAGTGATTATTGCCTCCGTCAGTATTATTTTTTTGCAATTCATTTATAAATCACATTATAAATGAAATGCACAAAATTTGATGACAATTAAGAAAGAACATGTTTATTAGTAAGAAAAGATTAACACAATAACAACATAAAATTTGGAAAATGTCAGAGACATAAATAGCAGTGTAGTGTCAGAGACATTAGTTACATATGATATCGAGTATATTGATATTAACTACATGATATTAAGTAGATATTTCTTAAGTCTCTCTATTAGACTCACCGCTCTTGATACTGGTAATGGCTTAAAATGGCCACCACTTAGGGGCTATTCATGCCCGTGCCACCTTTTGGGTGGCTTAATCTTCATCAATCAATCTATTAGACTGGTTAAGAGACGTAACTACATATATCTTTTAACTACATTAGGGGAAGCCTGGTCAAGGACCGGGCCGCGGGGACACTAAAAGCCCCGAAATCAATAATCTCAAGAAGCCATTCCATAATTTGGGACCCTTGATTTGCATAGCATTTCTGCTTTGGTTAAGCCTCATTATTAGGAATATTAAGGAGGTATTTTTTCCTCGTGTGGTGGCCATGAGTTCTATTACAGCCTTCTAGGCAGCGCTTAAGGTCACGATTGCTATTGCAATTCAGAGTTTTGTAGATATAGAGAACATTTGAGGATATTTAACACGTTCAAAGATTTCAGTAAGGGAGCAGAGTGGTGTCTGGGACTGGAATTTGATATTCTAATTGCTGGTTTTTGTTGAGTAATGATTGGTCGCAGGTAATTAAGGGTTATCTTGAGATATCTTGAGATGATTTTCGGGGCTTTTTTAGTGTCCCCGCGGCCCGGTCCTCGACCAGGCCTCCACCCCCAGGAAGCAGCCCGTGACAGCTGACTAACACCCAGGTATCTATTTTACTGCTAGGTAACAGGGGCATAGGGTGAAAGAAACTCTGCCCATTGTTTCTCGCCGGCGCCCAGGATCGAACCCAGGACCAGAGGGTAGTGGATCCGCAAGCACAGATACCACAGGTGAGATATGGATAAATGAGTGAATAATACAGAGTAACTAGGGCAGGGCGAGGAACATAGCTTTTGACTTTAGAGAGAATGCCTACTTGTTGACCAGACCACACACTAGAAGTTGAAGGGACGACGACGTTTCGGTCCGTCCTGGACCATTCTCAAGTCGGTTGTGATTTTATTGTTGACAATCGACTTGAGAATGGTCCAGGACGGACCGAAACGTCGTCGTCCCTTCAACTTCTAGTGTGTGGTCTGGTCAACATACTTCAGCCACGTTATTGTGACTCATCGCCTGCAGAATGTCTACTGTTGTATACATTTTATTTTTAGTAATATTTTGTATATGACAGTGAAAATGTAGTTTGTTGTCAATATCAACATTGACAACCCATCTACTCCCATCTACTCTGCTCGTAATTTGGGTATTTTTAATTTTAAGTTTTCTATTGTTGAACTTTTGACCAAACAATATACAAATACAACAAATACAAATATTTATTGAGGTAAAGTACATACATACAAGGTGAGATTCAAAAAGTTGATGGCTTTATAGATAGAGCTAGTACAGACAATGCCTAAACCCACTATTACGCAAAGAGTTTCGGGCAATATGTTTATTTATTTATTTATATATATATATATATATATATATATATATATATATATATATATATATATATATATATATACAAGAAGGTACATTGGGATTGTGAGGATACATAGCATAGTAATTACATTCTTGTAAAGCCACTAGTACGCGCAGCGTTTCGGGCAGGTCCTTAATCTAAGAAACTTATAAGTAGGTAAAATACTTGCAAAATTTATAAAAATGATAACAGTTACATAGCATATGTAGAACGTCTTGTCAACGTTACGGATAAGTTTGTTAGCAGTCAATCACAAATGGATTAGACTTCACCCATTTTACTGTTGCGAAAACAAGAGGCTACAGTTAAGGATTGACGCCTAGTAAATCCTCCCCGGCCAGGATACGAACCCACGACAAAAGGCTCGCGAAACGGTGATTAGTTCAGTAATCACCGATAGTTCAGTAATCACCTTGTTTAGAATACGTGAATTAGCATGTGAGAATATGAAGGTTGTATCTTGTTTGTGTTTAAACTTATTTTTTCCTGCCCCAGTTTGGACACATTGAGAAACATGTTGGTACTTCTGAAATATATATATAATGTCTGAGTTACATAACCCACACCAGGCTGGCACAATTTTGTTTAGGGCAATTACCAGAAGATATATTTTTATTTTCGGTAACTCCCACCTCCCATTGGGAAAGTAATCTAAGAGTAATATTAATTGATCGTTGAATCAACGTTATCTATGTTAATTCAATAGTATTCTTCGGTATTATTCTCACTAGGCTACTGTATCGGCGTATCATAGGCTACTGTATCGGGGCGTGTCATAGGCTACTGTATCGGCGTGTCATAGGCTACTGTATCGGCGTGTCATAGGCTACTGTATCGGCGTATCATAGGCTACTGTATCGGGGCGTGTCATAGGCTACTGTATCGGCGTGTCATAGGCTACTGTATCGGCGTATCATAGGCTACTGTATCGGGGCGTGTCATAGGCTACTGTATCGGCGTGTCATAGGCTACTGTATCGGCGTGTCATAGGCTACTCTATCGGCGTATCATAGGCTACTGTATCGGGGCGTGTCATAGGCTACTGTATCGGCGTGTCATAGGCTACTGTATCGGCGTATCATAGGCTACTGTATCGGCGTGTCATAGGCTACTGTATCGGGGCGTGTCATAGGCTACTGTATCGGCGTGTCATAGGCTACTGTATCGGCATGTCATAGGCTACTGTATCGGCGTATCATAGGCTACTGTATCGGCATGTCATAGGCTACTGTATCGGCGTGTCATAGGTTACTATATCGGCGTGTCATAGGCTACTGTATCGGCGTGTCATAGGCTACTGTATCGGCGTGTCATAGGTTACTGTATCGGCGTGTCATAGGCTACTGTATCGGCGTGTCATAGGCTACTGTATCGGCGTGTCATAGGTTACTGTATCGTCATATCATAGGCTACTGTATCGTCATATCATAGGCTACTGTATCGGCATATCACAGGCTACTGTATCGGCGTGTCATAGGCTACTGTATCGTCATATCATAGGCTACTGTATCGTCATATCATAGGCTACTGTATCGTCATATCATAGGCTACTGTATCGTCATATCATAGGCTACTGTATCGGCATATCACAGGCTACTGTATCGGGCCGTGTCGTAACAAAAATAAAATCAATGCCCACTAGAACAATGGCTATCAGTTGGTGTTAAACTAATGTATTTTGAATACATTCATTCGTGGAACTGTCAAACATTTTTAGCTTGAAACGTAAAAAATAACTATTTTAATCCCAGTAAAACGTCCTTCTTGCTATCTTGCTATCTTGCTATCAGTTGATAATTACGTGATGGATTTTGAACACGCTGGAATATTCCTGCCAGTAGACACCTATTGTGTCTAATGTATGCTTGTTAATTACGAGAACAGTTATAATTATGGAATTATGGAATATATATTACATTTATAATATAGTTATGGAATTTTGGTTACGTATAATACAAACCAGTTTTGAAAGAAATATTTCCACAAGCCTATGCATCAACTTAAGAGGTATGAGGCTTGCTCGTAAGACTTGTAATGAGTCTGGCTTGTTCGTAAGATAAGATTAAGATTAGTTCGTAAGTAAGATTATTAGTTCGTAAGATGCGTGTAAGAAAGTCGCAAGGTAAATATGGAGGCTGAAAATCCTGAGATAAGTCCACTACGGGGCTCACCATAGCCCGTGCTACTTGGAACTTTTTGTTCCAAGTAGCGAATCTTAAACAACAAACCCTGAGATATAACTATTTTTTGTGTGCGTATGTACAAATATGTTGTGAAAATACATATATTTGTGGAATTAAACGGTACTTTAGAGTACAGAGCTTTCCCTTGCTGCTGTACCGTCACTGTGAGCTCTCTCCCCTGCTGCTGTACCGTCACTGTGAGCTCTCTCTCCTGCTGCTGTACCGTCACTGTGAGCTCTCTCCCCTGCTGCTGTACCCTCACTGTGAGCTCTCTCCCCTGCTGCTGTACCGTCACTGTGAGCTCTCTCCCCTGCTGCTGTACCCTCACTGTGAGCTCTCTCCCCTGCTGCTGTACCCTCACTGTGAACCCTCCCCCCCTGCTGCTGTACCGTCACTGTGAGCTCTCTCCCCTGCTGCTGTACCGTCACTGTGAGCTCTCTCCCCTGCTGCTGTACCGTCACTGTGAGCTCTCTCTCCTGCTGCTGTACCGTCACTGTGAGCTCTCTCCCCTGCTGCTGTACCGTCACTGTGAGCTCTCTCCCCTGCTGCTGTACCGTCACTGTGAGCTCTCTCTCCTGCTGCTGTACCGTCACTGTGAGCTCTCCCCCCTGCTGCTGTACCGTCACTGTGAACCCTCCCCCCTGCTGCTGTACCGTCACTGTGAGCTCTCTCTCCTGCTGCTGTACCGTCACTGTGAGCTCTCTCTCCTGCTGCTGTACCGTCACTGTGAGCTCTCTCTCCTGCTGCTGTACCGTCACTGTGAGCTCTCCCCCCTGCTGCTGTACCCTCACTGTGAACCCTCCCCCCTGCTGCTGTACCGTCACTGTGAGCTCTCTCCCCTGCTGCTGTACCGTCACTGTGAGCTCTCTCTCCTGCTGCTGTACCCTCACTGTGAGCTCTCTCCCCTGCTGCTGTACCGTCACTGTGAGCTCTCTCCCCTGCTGTTGTACCGTCACTGTGAGCTCTCTCCCCTGCTGCTGTACCGTCACTGTGAGCTCTCTCCCCTGCTGCTGTACCGTCACTGTGAGCTCTCTCCCCTGCTGCTGTACCGTCACTGTGAGCTCTCCCCCCTGCTGCTGTACCCTCACTGTGAGCTCTCTCTCCTGCTGCTGTACCCTCACTGTGAACCCTCCCCCCTGCTGCTGTACCGTCAGTGTAAACTACCATCTATTCTGTAACTCTGTGACCTTTGCCTCGTTCTTTAAGCGCCTCAGGCTGGAGACTTTCAAGAAATTTACGTAATTACTTTTGCTGTTCTAATTGTCTCTTTTAAGTTGGATTTTCCCGGGTGAAATGTCAAATACCCTCCCCCCAAGTCAGTCTCCGTGGTGTAGTGGTAAGACACTCGCCTGGCGTTCCGCGAGCGCTATGTCATGGGTTCGTATCCTGGCCGGGGAGGATTTACTGGGCGCAATTCCTTAACTGTAGCCTCTGTTTAACTCAACAGTAAAATGTGTACTTGGATGAAAAAACGATTCTTCGCGGCAGGGGATCGTATTCCAGGGACCTGCCCGAAACGCTACGCGTACTAGTGGCTGTACAAGAATGTAACAACTCTTGTATATATCTCAAAAAATCATCAGTTAGTGACGTAACGATTGAATTGTGCGCCTCACCCAGGGTGACATGTTTGAACACGGCTCCAACATCAATAATTCATTGTGTCGGGGGACAGGTAGCCAGTGTATATATATAATGTTAGGCTTATGTCAAGGGTCGTTTCCAAGGTCGAATTACTGAACCCCAGGGATGCGACCCCTACAACAAGCTATCTGTCTCTTGGGTACTAGGTGAGCAGCTGGATTAGGTGATAGGAAATGGGGGGTGGGGGGGCCAAGGGCCAGATTCACGAAGCAGTTACGCAAGCACTTACGAACGTGTACATCTTTCCTCAATCTTTGACGGCTTTGGTTACATTTATTAAACAGTTTACAAGCCTGAAAACTTCCCAATCAACTGTTGTTATTGTTATAAACACCCTCCTGGTGCTTCGGAGCTCATTAACTGTTTAATAATTGTAAACAAAGCCGCCAAAGATTGAGAAAAGAGATGCAGGTTCGTAAGTGTTTGCGTAACTGCTTCGTGAATCTGGCCCCAAATATTTCTGTCCCGCCCGTGATTCGAACCCGGAATTCTGGATTGTGAGTCGAGATTGAACCAGATTGTATTGCTGGGATTCTCAATTCTTGCCTTTTTTTTATATGGTATGCCTAATGCTTCAGTTAGGTTGGCTACTATATAAAACCGTTTCTGTTTGAAAATAATTTAAATTTAAAAATGATTTAAATTCAAAGAGAGCGGGAAGATAAACGCGCGCCCTTAAAGCCTCGTCCGGTGAACAGTGATAATATTTACCTTCATGGCGACGTAATGTGTCTTGTTACGACCCTGGGTTCTCCAGTGGAAACCAGAGGTCAAAATTGAGCTATTAAACTTCCTAAGTAGTACAGTTGGCGCATTTCGAATGGAAATTGTTTGTATCTTCCCTGCCAGACGTAAGACTATTATTGTTTCTCAAAGAGCATTTAAAGACTGAGCTGGGGGTTGATTATTAAATAATAACATAGGCACCAACTTTGCTTACTAATACTTTCTAATCATTCATAAAGTAACAATACGTTGCATAGGGGAAGATCTTTAATGTGCTTAGCTGCACGATCAATTAGGCTCCTTCCGGCACCACGACATGAGGGAGGCCAGGTGGTCGCGAGGAGCTCGCTCTTCTCTTGGCTGGTGGCGTGAGGTTAAGACTTACTCTGTGGCTGTATCCCTACTCTCCTTCCTTCTCCTCTTACTTATTTCCCTTACCTGAAGTTCCTGTACCCTTAAGTTAAGTATTATATGGTGTAAGTGTGCCTACTCTGGTAGTAACGATTGGGGAGACCTGGGGATAGTATTTTGCCAGTGTTTGGGTACCCCTAAGTGTTGTGTTTTGTATTAGGGTCCCACGTGGTTTCACTACCCTAAGCTGCATCCAGCTTCAGTGCTTATCCAGTAGTACTTTACCCTAGCTTGTTATTAGTGTAAACCTTGTATCCTGCCTACGTGGACCAAGGCTTTTAACGTAAGATAGTGTGGTAAAGTTATTATTATTATTGTTATTGGTGTGAGTGTATATGGGGGGTTGTTAACGGGTTAATAAATAAGTACATGAATTACAGAGTATCTCTTCTTCCAAGGTGGGAGCGCAGTGATCAACCCTTAGACTAACATATTTGGTCTTGTAGCAAGTTATTACTACTGTGGATAGTTTATTTTGGGGGCCGGGCCTTTTAGCTCTCCCATATTTGATACTCCTGTCTTCTAACTGCCTATACCCATTAATAGTACCAGTAACCCATAGAGTCCCACTCATATCAGTTGTAACAAGTGGGGGCCTGTCCGGGAGTTAGTCTTTGGCCATAAAGTTCGTGGACCCTTGCAAATGTTACAGGAGAATCTGTTAGGGAACGTAACGTTATCCGAAGGTTCGGCTTTCTTTGCGCAACACCACCAGAGACTCAAGGACTGCAAGGCGGCTGCATTAAAGTATCTTGGCAAGGCCCAAGAAAAGATGAAAGAACGTAACGATGCTAAATCTAAGTTACGGGTATTTCAGCCTGGCGACCCTGTCCTGGTATTAAAGCCTCGACTAGGGAACACTATGTCCCACAAGTACGAAGGCCCCTACATTGTGACAGAAAAGACTGGGGACCTCACGTACAAAGTGAGGCACTCTGACAAACGTAACCAGGTAATGCTCATACATGTAAATCGACTGAAGAAGTTCCAGGGCCCCAGGCCCATTGCACTAACCAATGTTTCCATTTCCAGTGAGAGAGGGGATGATTGTTCTGGGGACCCAACTAATCTCATTTTCAATAATTCTAGTTCTGTGAATGCTGTGGAGGAACTGTCCCATTTGCAGATGGCCCAACGTGAAGAGGTGCAGTCGTTGGTTGATGAATTCTCCAGTCTGTTCGGGGAGGTCCCGACCCAGACTGATGCCATTTGCCATGATGTCGAGTTGACGGACTACACTCCCATTCGCCTTCAACCCTATCGGATGAGTCCAGAAAAGAAGGCCATCATACGGAAGGAGGTCGACTTCTTGCTCCAGCACGGCCTCATCCGGCCGAGCCAGGGCTCTTGGTGCTCGCCCTGCCTTTTGGTCCCCAAACCAGACGGCTCATGGCGATTATGCACCGACTATCGGCAGCTCAACAAGGTGACCATTGTGGATGCCTATCCGCTGCCCCTCCTCGAGGACTGCATTGACGAGTTGGGAAATGCCAAGTACGTTTCGAAATTCGACCTCTCGAGGGGGTATTATCAAATCCCACTCACTGAACGTGCTAAACAGCTCACTGCGTTCGTGACACCCGAGGGTGTTTTTGAGTATCAAGTGTTACCGTTCGGCTTGCGTAATGCCCCTGCCACGTTCCAGAGACTCATGAACTCTCTGCTCGCTAAGGTGCCAAATTGTCGGGCGTATTTAGATGATATCGTGCTGTTTGACAGTAATTGGGCTGACCACATAGCTAGGTTACGCCAGTTGTTTGCCATCTTGAAAAGGGCAAATCTTACCTTAAATGCTAAAAAGTGTCATTTTGGCCAAGGCACAGTGACGTACCTCGGTTATGAAGTGGGCCAAGGAAAAGTGTTACCTCGGCAAGATAAAATCAGTGCCATTCTGGAGTATCCAGTACTAAAGTCTAAAAAGGACGTTCAAAGATTTATCGGTATGTGTGCGTACTATCGACGTTTTTGTCAGAACTTTTCCAGTGTTGCCACTCCTCTCACAGACTTG
Organism: Procambarus clarkii; assembly: GCF_040958095.1. Classification (NCBI taxonomy): domain Eukaryota; kingdom Metazoa; phylum Arthropoda; class Malacostraca; order Decapoda; family Cambaridae; genus Procambarus; species Procambarus clarkii. The sequence goes on along the minus strand of NC_091160.1, from coordinate 34,305,726 downwards.
TTGCGGAAAGCCGTTAAATTTAAGTGGTCATCAGACTGTGCAGAGGCATTTAAAAATTTGAAATTGATCTTAGCTTCCGCCCCAGTGCTTGCTAGTCCAAGGTTCGACCGACCGTTTAAAATTCATGTTGACGCGTCTGACTCGGGTGCTGGTGCAGTGTTGTTGCAAACTGGGGATGATCAGGTGGAACACCCAGTATATTATTACTCTGTGAAATTCGACAAGGCGCAACGCAATTATTCAGTGGTAGAAAAAGAGGCGTTGGCGCTAGTGTTAACATGTAAAAAGTTCGAAGTTTACCTCACAGGTAATATAGTGGAAGTGTACACGGACCATAACCCACTAGTCTTCCTGACTCAGATGAAGGGTAAGAATAAACGCATCCTCAGGTGGGCGTTGTACCTACAGGACTTCAATCTTTCCATTACCCACCTTACCGGGCAGACTCAACGTGATAGCCGACGCTCTGTCCCGGTTGCCTGAATAACATTCATCTGAGCCACAGAAAGCCATTTACCAACCGTCATGCTTTAGTTAATTTTTTTTAGGTTCTCCTGTGACATTAAATATTCCGTGTCCAATTTATTTACTTCCCTGTTCTTTTATTTTTGTTGTGTATGTTTTTTTTTTCTTCAGAGAACTCCTTTGTATTTTTTTTTTTTGCAGAGAAATTGCTTTTGATTGATTTTTTTTGTTTTGTCATGTTTTTCTTTTTCTCTGTATACTCTTACAAAAAAATATGACTACTATTCTAGTAGTCACATTTTTTTTTTTCTCTGAAGGGGGGAGGAGTGTTACGACCCTGGGTTCTCCAGTGGAAACCAGAGGTCAAAATTGAGCTATTAAACTTCCTAAGTAGTACAGTTGGCGCATTTCGAATGGAAATTGTTTGTATCTTCCCTGCCAGACGTAAGACTATTATTGTTTCTCAAAGAGCATTTAAAGACTGAGCTGGGGGTTGATTATTAAATAATAACATAGGCACCAACTTTGCTTACTAATACTTTCTAATCATTCATAAAGTAACAATACGTTGCATAGGGGAAGATCTTTAATGTGCTTAGCTGCACGATCAATTAGGCTCCTTCCGGCACCACGACATGAGGGAGGCCAGGTGGTCGCGAGGAGCTCGCTCTTCTCTTGGCTGGTGGCGTGAGGTTAAGACTTACTCTGTGGCTGTATCCCTACTCTCCTTCCTTCTCCTCTTACTTATTTCCCTTACCTGAAGTTCCTGTACCCTTAAGTTAAGTATTATATGGTGTAAGTGTGCCTACTCTGGTAGTAACGATTGGGGAGACCTGGGGATAGTATTTTGCCAGTGTTTGGGTACCCCTAAGTGTTGTGTTTTGTATTAGGGTCCCACGTGGTTTCACTACCCTAAGCTGCATCCAGCTTCAGTGCTTATCCAGTAGTACTTTACCCTAGCTTGTTATTAGTGTAAACCTTGTATCCTGCCTACGTGGACCAAGGCTTTTAACGTAAGATAGTGTGGTAAAGTTATTATTATTATTGTTATTGGTGTGAGTGTATATGGGGGGTTGTTAACGGGTTAATAAATAAGTACATGAATTACAGAGTATCTCTTCTTCCAAGGTGGGAGCGCAGTGATCAACCCTTAGACTAACATATTTGGTCTTGTAGCAAGTTATTACTACTGTGGATAGTTTATTTTGGGGGCCGGGCCTTTTAGCTCTCCCATATTTGATACTCCTGTCCTTCTAACTGCCTATACCCATTAATAGTACCAGTAACCCATAGAGTCCCACTCATATCAGTTGTAACATGTCTCCTCATATTATCATTTTTCGCGGCACCCAATTAAATGTGAAAAATACTCGAGGCTGCGGGATATATTATATTATAATGTGAACTCCAAGATCCGGTAGAGCAACTTAAATGTTTCTTAAATCTCCTTGACCCTTTCTCTTACTTTCTATTCTAGCCAGTTTCTCTTTCTTCTGTTACTCTTTTTTGTTTTTTTTACCTCATCCCTATTTACTTTTGCTTCTTCCATGGTTTCTGGTATTACGTTTCACTTCCTGGCTAGTAGATGGGCTAGTAGCTTGGGGCTTGGGGAGTAGATGGGGCTATAGTAGCTTTGGGCTTGGGGAGTAGAAGGGGCTATAGTAGCTTGGGGCTTGGGGAGTAGATGGGGCTATAGTAGCTTGGGGCTTGGGGAGTAGAAGGGGCTAGTAGCTTGGGGCTTGGGGAGTAGATGGGGCTATAGTAGCTTGGGGCTTGGAGAGTAGAAGGGGCTAGTAGCTTGGGGCTTGGGGAGTAGATGGGGCTATAGTAGCTTGGGGCTTGGGGAGTAGAAGGGGCTAGTAGCTTGGGGCTTGGGGGAGTAGAAGGGGCTATAGTAGCTTGGGGAGTAGAAGGGGCTAGTAGCTTGGGGCTTGGGGGAGTAGAAGGGGCTATAGTAGCTTGGGGCTTGGGGAGTAGAAGGGGCTAGTAGCTTGGGGCTTGGGGGAGTAGAAGGGGCTATAGTAGCTTGGGGCTTGGGGAGTAGAAGGGGCTAGTAGCTTGGGGCTTGGGAGTAGATGGGGCTATAGTAACTTGGGGCTTGGGGAAGTAGATGGGGCTATAGTAGCTTGGGGCTTGGGGAGTAGATGGGGCTAGTAGCTTGGGGCTTGGGGAGTAGATGGGGCTATAGTAGCTTGGGGCGTGGGAAGTAGAAGGGCTAGTAGCTTGGGGCTTGGGGGAGTAGAAGGTGGCTATAGTAGCTTGGGGCTTGGGAGTAGAAGGGGCTAGTAGCTTGGGGCTTGGGGGAGTAGAAGGGGCTATAGTAGCTTGGGGCTTGGGGAGTAGAAGGGGCTAGTAGCTTGGGGGCTTGGGGAGTAGAAGGGGCTATAGTAGCTTGGGCTTGGGGAGTAGATGGGGCTAGTAGCTTGGGGCTTGGGGAGTAGAAGGGGCTATAGTAGCTTGGGGCTTGGGAGTAGAAGGGGCTAGTAGCTTGGGGCTTGGGAGTAGAAGTGGCTATAGTAGCTTGGGGCTTGGGGAGTAGAAGGGGCTAGTAGCTTGGGGCTTGGGGAGTAGAAGGGGCTATAGTAGCTTGGGGCTTGGGGAGTAGAAGGGGCTAGTAGCTTGGGGCTTGGGGAGTAGAAGGGCTATAGTAGCTTGGGGCTTGGGGAGTAGAAGGGGCTAGTAGCTTGGGGCTGGGGAGTAGAAGGGAGCTATAGTAGCGGGGGTGGGTAGAAGGGGCTAGTAGCTTGGGGCTTGGGGAGTAGAGGGATAGTAGCTTGGGCTTGGGGAGTAGAAGGGGCTAGTAGCTTGGGGCTTGGGAGTAGAAGGGGCTAGTAGCTTGGGGAGTAGAAGGGGCTATAGTAGCTTGGGGTTGGGGAGTAGATGGGGCTAGTAGCTTGGGCTTGGGGAGTAGATGGGGCTATAGTAGCTTGGGGCTTGGGGAGTAGAAGGGGCTAGTAGCTTGGGGCTTGGGGAAGTAGAAGGGGCTAGTAGCTTGGGAGTTCTTCTACTCCCGAGCTTGGTGCATGGGGAGTAGAAGGGGCTAGTAGCTTGGGGCTTGGGGAGTAGAAGCTTGTGGCTTGGGGAGTTCTTCTACACCCCGAGCTTGGGGCTTGGGGAGTTAGAAGAACTCCCAAAACCACATCAAGCAGTTCACTGTTTTTTTCTTTTTCTCCTCTCACCTTGCCTCTCTTCCTATTCACAACTATTCACGTCAGAGTTAAGGGCAGTCGTACAGGTGTCCCCAAAAATAACGACCTCCACCAGTCATATCTACAGATTCGTGGAGTGTTGTGCATATTGACACAACTGATTGGCTCTGAGTTAGATGGACGTTTGGACACCTTCCTCTTATACCTGACGGCTATCTTCAGGTATAAACGATGTCTAGAAGCAGTAGACTGTTGTGGGTCGCATCTTGGAGAAGGTCAGGAGTTTGCCCAAAGGAAGGAAGTCTCGTTAACTCCAACTGTAGGCTTCCTGTCTGTAAGAATGTGGGGAAAAAATAATGAATGCATTAACACGTTTCGTACATAAATTAAAAAAAGACCGATTAGGGAACACATTCAGGGGTCTCGTAGTACAGATGACTTCGTTCTGGACTCATAATCAGAGATCCCGGGTTCGTCAGAAATGGTTGGGCATGTTTTTTTTTTTTTTAACCTAATGCCTCTATCCCCCCTAGCTGTACAAAGGTACCCGGGAGTTCAACTCATCCTCTTACACATTACGTCGCTTTTCGCTCGTATGGGCACTCAGGCTAAAAAAAAAAAAAGACGTAATTTAAATGAAATCGGCTCACGAAAGTGACGTACTGTCCCGTTTTCTGTTTTGGGTCCTCTGGCTTAGGCTGTTAGGTTAGAAGAAGAAATTTTCAATTAACGCTTTTCAATACGTTTTGAAACCTTAGGAGAACTTCCTGCCTTCCTAACCTACCAAAGGACCATTAACTTGCTGTTTTGGGGAAAAAAATCTAAACCAATTTTTTCAATTATTTTAAAAATTCAAATTACGGTCTCTTTTGGCCGTAGCGCATACGAGCGAAAGACGACGTAATTTATGAAAGGACGGGTTGAGTTAGGGTACAGTTGTATCGACTTGAGAATGGTCCAGACCGAAACGTCGTCGTCCCTTCACCTTCTAGTGTGTGGTCTGGTCAAAATACAGTTGTAAGGTTGTAGTCAGGGGGAGGATCAGTAGTTCCACCTTGGGGGACCCCTCGAGCGATGCCTAAAAATTATAAATTATAAATTATCTGGACTCTATGTAACTCTGCATCTATGTATGTACTTTTCCTAAATAAAATATTATTATTATTATTATTATTATATATAATTATTATGTGCAATGTAATCACATTTTTTGTTTAATATTGATGTTTCTTGATGTTGTTGCTCGTATATATTGTATATAAAGATAGGCTTCCGGTCCACGATAAACGATTTATACAATCATAAATGTGTATAGACCGTATTTCCCCAGCAAGCAACTCGCAACAATCTTTGTATTTTGTAGGGAGTGATCATATCCACTCTGCTCCTCTTCTCTAAAGGTTATATTTCTAGGTTTCGGCAATATTTTTAACCTCTTCACTGTCATTTAGCGTTCCATGTGGCAGCCAATAGTCGTAATTGTTGCCGATGTGATCGTAATGAAGTTCGTTCTCTTCGGCGTTCAACAGCACGTTCTCGTGTGTTCCCAACGTCAAGAAACTGATGTACTAACGTGGCCTAACCTAACCAGAGGACCTCGAACAGAAAACAAGACATTATGTCAATTTCGCTATCATTTTCTCCCACGTTCTACCGTCCTCCCACGTTCCTTGCTCATCATTCACTCGGACTGGTTGGTATAGAATCGTCGGCTTTTGATCCTCGTTGGTCTAAGTGATTGGGCACCTTTCCTCCGGCCAATCCTCCAATCCCAGCTCATTGCCCTTATATCCCTTCAAGATACAGTGATAATAGCTTAGAGCTTTTACTCACCAGAATGACCTTACCCACGGGCCTAACCAACAGTGGGGCCTCTGAATAACATGTTAGCCTAACCAAATTTTTTAGTCACCTCTGCCTTACTAACCTCGCGTTCTGCATTTCCACACGTTACTGCTTTCTCTCTTACAAATACAAATATTTGTTCAGGTAAAGTACATACATATAGGGTAAGATACAAAAGTTGATGGATTTATAGATAGAGCTAGTACAGACAATGTCTAAAGCCTCTATTATGCAAAGCGTTTCGGGCAGTTTCTTCCGCCTCTCTCTCCTGCCTCCATCATACTGGGTTACCACAGCCTGAAGCGTATTGGCGCCTTGTTGCATTATGTCAAGTGCTTCGTTCCGGATGGCGTTCCATTACCTTCCCTCCCGCGGGCGGTGTCTGCGGAGGCTACGATGCTGAAATGTGTAGCGTAGCCACATATGCGAGGATTTTTATGGGCTCACTATGGAAATTTTGTTCCGAGTAGCTGACTCTAAACCCACAACGAGAGTTGGATTCCCCGTAGAGGTTGATATATGCAGCCAAGTTCTCTAGAGTTGCCACTCTGTACTGAATCCAATTCTCTTTTTAGCCGAGCCTAGAATCGGACCCAAGGTTTACAGCCCAACCTACCGAGTCCCAGGCATAGAAAATGTGAATATTTTGTGAGGCGTTGCTATTCTAAGTGTGTTAATGTTGTAATGGTGTCGGCTCCCCCCCGCCCCGCACCCTCCGGACACCCGTAGTTCACAGTAGCGACCGTGTATGTCGCCTCCACCTGCCGGACAGTAGCTGGAGTGGGGTACGAGATGTGAGGCGTTCGTCTCCAGTGTCGCTGGAGGATGGTAATTGTCATGGCTTGGAACAGCAAGAAGTCTACCTGGATGGTCCCCGCTCCCATGGTAACCTCTCCTCGCTCCCAAGGTAACCTCTCTCTGACAGGACGCTGTGACTCAGACACAGGACCTCTCTCTCTCTCCCAAGGGAAGCGACTCCTAGGAGCAATTATGCCTTTGTAATTGCTTGTAATATAGCTTAGCTATCGGCACTTGAGGTTCTGGTAGCTATTGTCGGAATATCTCGTGTCTCTTGCTTGTCTCTTGTCTCACTTGTGTCTGTATTGTTCTTGTGTCCCCTGTTCATGGTCTGTGCTCTCTCTCTCTCTCTCTCTCTCTCTCTCTCTCTCTCTCTCTCCTCTCTCTCTCTCTCTCTCTCTCTCTCTGCCCCCTCTCTTTCTCCCACCTTCTCTCTCTCTCTCCCTTTATATTTTTCTTTCTGTCCATTTCTTTCTCTTTTTATTTCTTTCTCTCTTATTTTCTCTAATTTTCTTTCTCTTTCTCTCTTTTTTCTTTCTGCCTAACCACTTGGGCTGGACGGTAGAGCGACGGTCTCGTTTCATGCAGGTCGGCGTTCAATCCTCGACCGTCCACAAGTGGTTGGGCACCATTCCGTCCATCCCAAATCCTTATCCTGACCCCTTCCAAGTGCTATAATATATAGTCGAAATGGCTTGGCGCTTTCCCCCCTGATAAGTCCCCTTTTCTCTCTCTCTCTCTCTCTCTCTCTCTCTCTCATTCTCTCTCTCTCTCTCTCTCTCTCTCTCTCTCTCTCTCTCTCTCTCTCTCTTCTCTGTGCGTGCAGCCTATAGCTAAGGGAGGGAGGAGGATAAGAACGCTCTCCTAGGTACCCCTGAAGTGGGTGGGGGGCCTGTTTAGGCGGAGGGAGGAAATGTTTCAGAGCAGAAAAGATTTCTGAAATGCTGGGAATGTGGAGAACATACATTGAACTGAGACACGATAAAGCACCTAAGCTATTGGAGCCGTCTCGAAGCTCTCAAATATATTCTCAGGAGAGAAGACGAGAGAGAGGTATTACTTAATACATGGAAGATACAGGAAGGCCAAGTCCCAGATTTTGCAACGTAGAATATGGAGTGGAAAAATATGGTAGGAAATGGTGAATGACATGAAATAATCCTCAAATTATGTTACAATGTACCTGTTGATAACCCTCAAATTTTACTTTAATATACCTACTAATCTTTGTCAAATTTTCTTACAATGTACCTGTTAACAGTTTTTTCAATTTTCCAAGAAATTACCTACTTAAAATTATCTGTTAGATTAAAGACCTTCCCTAAACGCTATGCGTGGTAGCGGCTTTACAAAAATGGCAAAACATCAATGCTATGTGCTCTCATAAACCCAATGTACCTTCTTGTACATATACAAATAAATAAACCAATAATATATAACACCGTATGCACCTTCGAGGTCCAACGCTTCTCAATATCCTCCCCCCAAAAAGCCTAGGAAACATTGCGGTATGAAGATGGACGGACCACCCGCACTAACCCAGATGGAAATAGACACACATGGGTCTATGGGGGCCCCTCAGGAACTATATAGGAAGTAGAGGAACTCGTAGAAACCATTTGAGTTACATTCCAGGTACTGGGGCGTGAGAGAGAGAGAGAGAGAGAGAGAGAGAGAGAGAGAGAGAGAGAGAGAGAGAGAGAGAGAGAGAGAGAGAGAGAGAGAGAGAGGAGAAAGAGTTGTGTTGTGATTATAGCCTCATCGTATTTCTCTTGTCAAACCTATTTTATCCTTACTAGGCTACATTTACTGAGGTTACCCATGCTGTCAAACACCATAACCTTTCTGCTAACCTCTACCCAGATGATGGGCACTGGGACCTTCTACCCAGATGATGGGCACTGGGACCTTCTACCCAGATGATGGGCACTGGGACCCCTCTACCCAGATGATGGGCACTGGGACCCTCTAACCAGATGATGGGCACTGGGGCCCTCTACCCAGATGATGGGCACTGGGGCCCTCTACCCAGATGATGGGCACTGGGGCCCTCTACCCAGATGATGGGCACTGGGGTCCCTCTACCCAGATGATGGGCACTGGGACCCCTCTACCCAGATGATGGGCACTGGGGTCCCTCTACCCAGATGATGGGCACTGGGACCCCTCTACCCAGATGATGGGCACTGGGTCCCTCTACCCAGATGATGGGCACTGGGACCTTCTACCCAGATGATGGGCACTGGGACCCCTCTACCCAGATGATGGGCACTGGGTCCCTCTACCCAGATGATGGGCACTGGGTCCCTCTACCCAGATGATGGGCACTGGGACCTACCCAGATGATGGGCACTGGGGCCCTCTACCCAGATGATGGGCACTGGGGCCCTCTGATGCCCGCTAAATCACAGGATTACCCTCAGAGTAATATACAAATTATATTATAAATATAATTTGGAAAAGGGAATTCAATCCCAGATTTTTCCAGCGGGAATTCGAGTAATTATCCACTCTCATGACCAGTAGGCGGTAATTAGCGATTCATAGGGGGATAGGGGGTGGTCCTAGAATCGTGGGGCCCCTAAGCAGTGTGCCCATACACACTGGGCGTCACCCTGACATACCCAGTGCCATCAAGGATTGTTTCTCGCTTAAGAATAATGCTTCGCAGCGTTAATAACCTTGTCGTCAGACATAATCCTAAGCTCTCAAACATTTTAATTTTTTATAAACTATAAAATATATTTCTAAGTCTGGCCTGAGTTCCACAGGACTTAAATTTACGTTATTTTGCATGATGTTGACTCGACAATTTCCATATGCAATATTAAATGCTTCAGTTTGCGCGGAAATCTTTCATATTAGTATAAATTAATGCCGGAGAGAAAAAAAAAATAGCTGTCGGGAGTTTAGCTGTTATTTTAATACTGTTTAATGATAGCTGGCTTCCATTGCTAATGGCTGGCTGGAAATTATGCAGCTTGTGTAATTTTGATAGCGCTTTTTAGTTATGCTTTTGTTTATTAATAATTACTGCCGTTATCATTTCACATCAACGTAATAATATTAAGTCATAGCCTAACATCTTCGTATGTTGCTGATCTTGATAATAATAATATACAAGAACCTGTATATATATATATATATATATATATATATATATATATATATATATATATATATATATATATATATATATATATATAATATGCAAATGACCACGATTCTAGGACAGTTTGGTGTTGACAACGGCTTTAATCAGGCCGAAACGTTCACTTCCTTTCACATTTGTCTGTGGATTTTCTGCATATATATATATATATATATATATATATATATATATATATATATATATATATATATATATATTATATATATATATATATATAATATATATCTCCCCTGGACGGTATTTGTCTTCTAGTGGAGGAGGCGAAGGATGCCGAGGAAGGGGCAGAAGAACTAAGTCGGGTCAGGGTTACTGGCCCTCAGTGTGGCACTGCCTGACACTGGGTGCCAGCCAACACTGGCAGGTAAACCAGCGACAACAAAGACACTCTTTGATGTCTTGAGACAGGCAGTAGTTGTTCCAGGAGACAGCGTCCCTCGGGGTCGTGCTCCACCCCGCCCCCCACCACCACACACACCCACCCAACGAGGCTTCGCTTACCGTCAAGGATTCGTATTCACGAAGCAGTTACGCAAGCACTTACGAACGTGTACATCTTTCCTCAATCTTTGACGGCTTTGGTTACATTTATTAAACAGCTTACAAGCGTGAAAACTTGCCAATCAACTGTTGTTATTGTTATAAACAGCCTCCTGGTGCTTCGGAGCTCATTGACTGGTTTAATAATTGCAAACAAAGCCGCCAAAGATTGAGAAAAGATGTACAGGTTCGTAAGTACTTACGTAACTGTTTCGTGAATCTAGTCCCTTAAGATCGATACCAAAAACACTTTTCAGAGAATTAGGATTGTGTTTAACGCTTGTTATCCTACACGCTGGCGCCTACACACTCAATAAAACTTCTGAAACATTATTGCAGGAATGTTGACTTTTCAAGAGTTGCTCAGCGTTGCAAACTTGCAATATATTTAATGTAATGTTTTACCGGCCCCGAGCTCCTGGGAATGCCAACGTTGGGAAGCGCCGAGCAACAGGTCGGGAGATTAAATGATCGCTCTCCAGTTTGCTTCCTAAAGTTGGGTTCTTGCAATTTCCCGGTGAATATAATCTCCGTTGGCGTCGTAGACAGGAAGAACTATAACAAAAAAAAGTCTTTCGGTATAATTTTTTTTTATCGATCTAAGTGGACAGGTTGAGGGTGGGGGGGGGGGGGGGACTGTAGAATCATTAATTCAATCTTGTTCAGTGATTTTTTTTAGCTACAATAAAAACAAAACAAAATATTTGGGTTTGAAGAATTTAAACAACTCCAATATTCCATTTATTTTACTAAAATTCTACATATATATATAATCACATTAGGCTTCAAATAATCGTACATCTACCAATCATATATTTGATAACTTTATAAATATTATGTAATATATACTACACACACAATAACTTTCAGTTTATACAAATTTTTAAGTAAATATAGCAGCTATACTTGAGCCCTGATTCTGAAACACAACTTGAGGATTAGGTTGAGTGCGAGAATGGCACGTGTGATTGGTTGGTTGGTTGGGAAGCTGAGAGACAGGTGATATGAATTCAGAATCAGAGCTTAAGCTGAGCGAGTTTGTGCCCGAGGGATTCGAACCTGCACTTGGGCTCACTAAGTGGAGGCTTGGATCACTTTTGGACAACACGTTGCTTAGAAAAATGTTGATCTGGAATACATTTTGTTACGAAAAAAGTTTTCTACAACTATATATATATAAATAAGTGCCGAAGGTGTCATTCTTTCCACTACATAGTTTCATTTCTCTTTGACCGTAATCCATAATTACTTGTTTCTGCTCTGAAATGATAACGGCGACCATTTGTATTTTGCTGTTATCTTGTTATCCGCGGATATTTGAATATCTATCCTTCTTCTATTCCTTCTATTATTATCTTCAATTCCTTCTCATCCTGTTCTCTTCCTCTGTTCCGTCTCTGTTGTATTCTCACTCTCATTTTATCACTCTTCTAAAAATAAAACCTCAAATATAATTTACAATATTCTGTTTATAGTCTACCCTGAAATGTCAGTTGAGTGTTGATATAAACATAAGACTTTGTGTTGCTGCCACAGTTATACCCAGCATACCTCGGGGGCATATACCCGTCCTCCTGGGCCATTTGTTTCGCGCGATATATAATAGCATATACGAGTCCATTCATTTTTTTTCGTCCGGTTAAATGTGTGTGTATTCGTTGCCGTGTGTGTGTGTGTGTGTGTGTGTGTGTGTGTGTGTGTGTGTGTGTGTGTGGGTGTGGGTGTGTGTGTGTTCTCACCTAATTGTGCTTGCGGGGGTTGAGCTCTGGCTCTTTGGTCCCGCCTCTCAACCATCAATCAACAGGATTGTGTGTGTGTGTGTGTGTGTGTGTGTGTGTGTGTGTGTGTGTGTGTGTGTGTGCGCGTGTGCGCGTGTGTTTTGTCTGCCTGCAGCTGATTCTTTCAGTCGTATGCGCTCTCGTTTATTTTTATCGAAGTTTATCATACAATAATACAACGGCTTATTATGTAAATTGAATCCCATTTTCTCTAGTTGCATTAATCGCGTTTTCTTAGTAACATTATCTTTTTGTTCTAACTCCTTTAGCATGAATGTCGTCAAGGAACCTGTGCTGATAATATATATATAGAGTTTTACAGGCCATTTTCCTAATTACCAAGTCACTTTCAAGCTTATCTCCCTCTTTAATGTTACGATAACTTTGGCGATTAAACTTTAGTTTAGTTAGCGGTAAAGTCATTTTCTCTTGATGATTCTTAATTCTCTTGACATTTATCGGCGCTAAATTCCAGTTTCATCGTAGGCAAGAATTATTATAATATAGGATTTTGACGGCCTGGTTCATAGGCCTTATACGGAAGGGAAGTTATATGGAGTTGAATAGATGACATGAATCGAGGCTGGCTCTGTCACATCTCACCATTCAGGAACTCTGTAAACAGAGAATATATATATAAATATTAGTGTGTTTATCATAACTACGGGCTCACCATAGCCCGTGCTACTTGGAACTTTTTGTTCCAAGTAGCGAATCTTAAGCAACATCATCATAACAAAATATAAGAACTACTTTACAAAACATTGTTTCAATATCACACACACACGCATATATGTTAAGGGGGCCTCGCGGCTGAGTAGACAGCGCTCGGGGGTCGTAGTCCTAAGGGCCAGGGTTCAATTCCCGGCGGAGGCGGAAACAAAGGGACAGTTTCTTTCACCCTGATGTACCTGTTCACCTAGCAGTAAATAGGTACCTAAGAGTTAGACAGCTTCTACGAGCTGCTTCCTGTGTGTGTGTGTGTGTTTGAAATATATGTAGTAGATATATAGGAATAATCGATTGGAAAGAAAAGCGGGGTCCAAGAGCTAATAGCTCGATTCTGCAGACACAAATAGTAAATTCAAATAGTAAATACACACACACACAACACGAGAGAATAAAGCCGTAGAAGCTAACATTGAAAATAAAACAAAATCAGAAAAATTCTCGGTATTTTAAATTGGTACAAAGTGTTCTGAAAACTCTCCCAGTGAATTCAAAATTGGAGGGAAGAGGGGCGGGGCAGTGAGGGAGTGTGTGAGAGAGAGAGAGAGAGAGAGAGAGAGAGAGAGAGAGAGAGAGAGAGATAGATAGAGAGAGAGAGAGAGAGAGAGAGAGAGAGAGAGAGGCGAGACAGTGGGACAGACAGACAGGGAGGGGGGAGAGGGGCTGAGACAGGAACATTCTGATCAATACTGAGAGGTTGAGTCTGGTTGTTGACTATTTGAGCTTCAGTAGTGTGTATCCTGGTCCGTGTGGGCCAGCTGTCAGGGCCCCAGAGAATCCCCAATATCAGACACGATCCAGCCCTCAGGAAGATGGTAATGTATCAAATCTACAAGGGCCGTGACGAGGATTCGAACCTGCGTCCGAGAGCATCCCAGACGCCTTAATCGACTGAGCTACAGCATGGTCAAAAGGAGTTGAAACCGAAGTTCTACTGAACTTACTGGATCCTGCAGCCTCTCCGAGACACAAACCAGGGTTTTACACAACTCCCCCATGCACTCGAGCTATGTCAATAGGCCGTTCTCCCTCTTCGCCCTTACTTCATTACACACACAAATCACAATTGTGTGATGCAATTGGTTCGAATCCTCGTCACGGCCCTTGTGGATTTGTTCATTTGATGCATCATGCAATTGTGATTTCTGTGCGTAATGGTAATGTATCTATAGAAGGGACTTCTACACTACAACCCTCATTTGCAGACGTACTTAGAAGGACCCCGGAAGTCTTCTCTGCAGTACAGGAAATTGCCATGAAAGTTGCTACTTCTCAGGAAGCAGCAAGATGCACCAGCCGACTGATAAGAGAGGAAAAGAGCAGTAGTCGTAGTAGGTATTAAGGAGCAAATAGGGGCCACTCCAAGGGTGAGGAGAGATATGGACAAAGTCACAGTCCACAGGCCACAGAGATCCTTGAAGGGGTACAGATGGAGGGGGAAGAACTGAATATAGAAAAGGTTTTCAGGCTTGGCCGGTACAACAAGGACAAAGATCGATTGATAAAAGTGGTTTTCAAAAGCGAGGACACAAAAGAGGAAATTACGAGAAGATAAGAAAATTCCTAACGGATATAACATGGGAACAAGAGCTAAAGGGAAAGACGGCCAAGATATGATGGATTACATCACGCAGAAGTGCAAGGACGCAGCGAACAAGTTTGTCCCAGTCCAAAAGGAAAACAGTAAAATGAAGATGAGAAACCCATGGTTTAATCAGAGATGTAGGCTAGCTAAGCAGCAAAGTAAAAGGGCATGGAGAAACTATAGGAATAACAGGACACTGGAGAGCAGAGAAAGATACCAGAATGCCAGGAATGAATATGTCAGGATGAGAAGAGAGGCAGAAAGTCAATACGAAAATGACATTGCAAGCAAGGCTAAGAACCAACCCAAATTGCTGCACAGCCACATCAGGAGAAAGACAACAGTGACGGAACAGGTAATGAAACTGAGGATAGGGGCAGACAGATTCACTACAAACGACAAAGAAGTGTGCGAGGAACTCGATATGAAATTCCAGGAAGTCTTCACATTAGAGCAAGGAGAAGTTCCAGAAATAAGAGAAGGAATAATTAACCAGGCACCACTAGAGGAATTTGAGATTACCTGTGGAGATGTAAGAAAGCTTTTGCTAGAGTTGGATGTGACAAAGGCAATAAGTCCGGATGGAATGTCACCATGGATACTAAAGGAAGGAACAGAAGCACTGCGCCTGCCACTCTCCATGGTGTATAACAAATCACTGGCAACAGGTGAACGGCCAAAAATATGGAAGGCGGCAAACGTAGTCCCGATAAACAAGAAAGGGGATAGACAGGAGGCACTGAACTACAGGCCAGTGTCCCTAGCCTGCATACCATGCAAGCTGATGGAGAAAACTGTGCGAAAAAAGCTAGTGGAACATCTGGAACGAAGGAACTTTGTAACACAGCATCAACATGGGTTCAGGGATGGCAAGTCCTGCCTCACAGGGTTACTTGAATTCTACGACCAGGCAAGAAAGAGAAGGGTGGGCAGACTGCATATTTTTGAATTGTCAGAAAGCCTTTGACACAGTGCCACACCAGAGACTAATGCGAAAGCTGGAGATGCAGGCAGGAGTGAAAGGTACTCCATTGGATAAGGGAGAACCTAAGTAACAGAAGGCAGCGAGTCACTGTGAGGGGTGAGGTCTCAGATTGGCGAGACGTTACCAGTGGAGTCCCGCAGGGTTCAGTCCTTGGACCCATACTGTTTCTTATATATGTAAATGATCTTCCAGATGGTAAAGAATCATTCCTCTCATTGTTTGCTGATGATGCAAAAATTATGAGGAGGATTAAGACGGAGAAAGACAGTATGAGGCTACAAGATGACCTAGACAGACTGAATGAATGGTCCAACAAATGGCTACTAAAGCTCAACCCGAGTAAATGTAAGTTAATGAAACTAGGCAGTGGAAACAGGAGGCCAGACACAGGATACAGAATAGGAGGCGAAGTACTTAATGAAACGAACAGAGAGAAAGATCTAGGAGTTGATATCACACCAAACCTGTCTCCTGAAGCCCAAATCAAAAGAATAACATCAGCGGCATATGCGAGGCTGGCTAACACCAGAACAGCGTTCAGGAACCTGTGTAAGGAATCATTCAGAATCTTGTACACCACATATGTAAGACCAATCCTGGAGTATGCGGCCCCAGCATGGAACCCGTGCCTTGTCAAGCACAAGACGAAGCTGGAAAAAGTTCAGAGGTATGCTACTAGACTAGTCCCACAACTAAGAGGCATGAGTTATGAGGAAAGGCTGCGGGAAATGCACCTTACGACACTAGAAGACAGAAGAGTAAGGGGAGACATGATCACAACCTAGAAAATCCTCAGGGGAATCGACCGGGTAAACAAGGATAAACTATTCAACACGGGAGGTACGCGAACAAGGGGACACAGGTGGAAACTGAGTACCCACATGAGCCACAGGGACATTAGAAAGAACTTTTTCAGTGTCAGAGTAGTTAACAGATAGAATGCACTAGGAAGTGATGTGGTGGAGGCAGACTCCATACACAGTTTCAAATGTAGATATGATAGAGCGCAGTAGGCTCAGGAACCTGTACACCTGTTGATTGACAGTTGAGAGGCGGGACCAAAGAGCCAGAGCTCAACCCCCCGGAAGCACAAATAGGTGAGTACACGCATCCATGTCGCTCACACGACCAGGTCCAGCACGCCCGACCAGACCGTCGACCAGCTGAAGAACAACAAAGAATATGCTCAACCGTTCCCTTTGACGCATACCTTCCTCCGCTACCAGCACCACGAATATTATTATACGCATGCGAACATTCATTTATCTACGCCTTTGTGTCGGCCGAACACACGCTTAACACAACTAACTTTTTGTCCCAACTTGCCGTGGCTAAATTGACTTTCCTGTCATCTTAGGCTAGATAAATAGACGGGTGATTAGGCTGCAGGTCTGGCACAGGTGTTGGGGCTCCTGTTACCGTCACAACACCTGTCTCAAGCCCCCGCTCCTGTGTCAGGTAAGTCCACTACGGGCTCACCATAGCCCGTGCTACTTGCCCCGCTCCTGTGTCAGGTAAGTCCACTACGGGCTCACCATAGCCCGTGCTACTTGCCCCGCTCCTGTGCCAGGTAAGTCCACTACGGGCTCACCATAGCCCGTGCTACTTGCCCCGCTCCTGTGGACGGACATAGGCTGGCCGGAGTAAGTATAGGGCCTGAAATAGGCCCTATAATAGGAAGAACATGACTGAAATAGGGTTCTATTAGAATGGCCTCCCCAAAATCCTGTCGTTCATTTTGCCACAGGCTGGAGGGTAAATTACCCGCCCTTGTTTGACGTCTGGCTGGTTGGGTAATTAGGTATCTTTGACCGCAATCAACTTGACCGGTTTCCCAGTTTACATGACATTATTAATTGTATAAGACCCCCCCCCCCTCTGGCTCGACCTAACGACCTGGGTCGAGCCCCCTAATCCAGCAACGAGGAGGCCTGGGCGATGACCGGGCCGCGGGGACGATGAGCCCCGAAATCAACATAAGGTAACACGTAAATAAAACAGGTATCAATGTTTGTACATTAATTTATCGGCATATATTTTATTTTATAGAGTAAAGCTCACAATATCAATATTTATCTTTAAAACCAAAATTTGGAATTAAAAATAAGGATTAATATCTTCCCTCTGACATTGTGGTTTATTTAAAGGCAAATATATATTTTTACATAAATGCATTTTAGCGTTTGATAAAAGCCTTTTTGATAAGGCTGCCCTGTAATTAGGTGCATAGAAATATGTTTTATGTGTGACAGAGGAGGGGGGACTCTGTCATTTATTTAAGCTTCTGTGCAAGCTTATATTTTAATATCAAACACACACACATATAGCGATTATTATGTTAATATTACGGATTACTGCTATTGTTAACATTAATATTATAATCATTTTTTATAGGGATTAAGGTATGTAAAAGTGGAAAGTTGAAATACTAGTATAGTTAGACAATATTCGTCACGCTATCAACAAAAGTGGAGAATAAACTTGGTACTTTATCACGTTTCATTTTCCCTCGTCACAAAATAATTTCAGGAAACTAATTCACTAGTCTTAAAAAAGATGATTTTAATTAAGAATTTGCTGCAGCTTTAGAAAACTAATTTCCGGAAAGTTAACTGTGACGGCTCTCTGGGTACTGATGTCTACTGGACGAAATCAGGAAATCGGTTTCAAATGTTGTTAAAGATTCGCTACCTGGAACAAAAAGTTCCAAGCAGCACGGGCTATGGTGAGCCCATTCAGTTTCTACTGATAAATCACGTTAATTTGATTGTGAATAGTACTGGAAATAGGAACAATTAACAGATAGATTAATAACGGTGAAAACTTTTAAAACAGCCAGGTCACTGTATTGGCTACAACCGTACAAAATACGAGGTACTTATGTAATTAAAAATGTACTAAAGCCATCCTCTTGATCTGGAATAATTAGTACCCGTTAATTTTATATTTAGCTAATAATTACATGTTTTGTACTTTCATCCATGTTTCAGTTAGTGCAATAATATATTGTTTCTGTGTACACGAGTATACCTTAAAGTCATCTACTCTGGTTCTCCGACTGTCATAGTATACCCTAAAGGGTGTTATACGCTCATGCCTGAGTATACCGTAATATATTTAACCAAACCTATCGTAATTATTTAATTCCAATACACTATCTTGTCCCCCACAATGTTACATTACAACCTTTATTTATAATTTTAATTTACAACCAAACCTCTATTCTGTAAACGGGTTTAAAGACCCATTAACCGATTATATAATTTAAATTTACATAATATAATTTATTATATTAGCGAGTTATATTACCGAGTTCGCTAAAGCCGCCACCTCGTCCCTAATATAAGAGAGTTTCGCCCAAAGCGTCAATATTACGGTGGGTCAGCTTGCTTTATTACGTCTAATTTTAGACGTATTAACGGTCGAATTGGAGTATAGGGGGATCGAGGCTGGACTAGCAAGAGGTTGCAGGGGGATGAGTGTATTAGACAGTTGACGCGTATTCTTGGTCCGGGAGCTGAAGCTCTGCTCTACTGCAAACACTGGTAGGTAATATAGGCACCGGAGCGTGCTCGCGCGCGCACGCACGCAGAACAGAAAAGCTTTAACCCTCTCAGACCCACAGTGTTGCTCTTTCCGGCTAGCTGGGGACATTACCTTAATGTGGCGGGAGTGCACGCACGCACACACACACACACACACACACACACACACACACACACTGTGTGTGTGTGTGCCTGACTGCCTTAATAGAATTCTACGATCAGGTGACACAGATTAAGCAAGAAAGAGAGGGCTGGGCGGACTACATTTTCTTGGATTGTCGGAAAGCCTTTGACACAGTACCGCATAAGAGGCTGGTACATAAGCTGGAGAGACAGGCAGGTGTAACACGGGTACGGGTTCCTCTCTCTTTACTTCCTTCTTTCTACTCCCTCTACCCGTATTCTTACTTTTATTTCTAAACCAAGGGACTCCAAAACTTTTACCAAAGCCAACTCCACGCCACGTGGTCCTAAGACGATTGACCGACTTAGGATTCTACACCCAGTATGACGTGACCTAAGCTCTGAACAAAACCCTAGAGTCACCTCTGCTGCCACCACCAGACCAGTAATACCAGAGCAATGATCGAGGTCTGGATCGATCACGCTAATTAATCAACCTAGGGGCTTGATCCCCACTATAAACGATGACCTTGAGTGTGGAATAAATTACACGGTAATGATAATTCCGATTCGATGTTAGAATCGGCGCCCAATGCAACTCTGCCTCGTGTGGACCACGTGACCAGGACAAGTTTACACAAAAACACATGGAAATAATGAAATGCAAAAATATTAACAAATTTAATTTATTAAAAGAAAACTAAAACAAAATCTAAATATGTTCACTCCCTATCACTTTAACACTCCCTACTTGACCTGAATGGCAAATGAGAAGACTATTTCTATACATAACCATAGCAACTATACCTTGGGCGACCACAGCTCTAGGTGTTGGGTGGTCTTGGGGAGAGGTAAGATGTTTGACCTCTCCCAGCTGCTCCCGTATTCACACTGATTTGTCCTCGTCTGGCCTAGCCCAGACTAGAACCTTGTATCCTTCCGCATCGCTTACCCAGTTACTTTAGCAAGGTTAAGTTATAACAATTAAACTCTGTTTGTACTGAATTGATCCAGACTGGTTGAATTATTTTACTGAATTAAATTACAAACATCTAACGGCAGAGCTGTTCCCGATCCCCAAAATGGTTAATAAAACTTTGAGAAATATTAGACATGTCAACCCTGCTGACCTATGACCGCCGGTCACTCCGCCTTAAAAGTTAGATCCGATTCGTGACGTCACTGATGGTGACTTAAACTCAATAATTAGAATACTCTTGATATTGTATCCAGTACTATTATACAATACAATTTTAATGCAAAATGAATAAAGGCTAATTTTCTCTAATTTACTGAATACTATAGGATGGTTCATTATACGCAGTTATGAACAACGCGTCGGTTATTTCCACCGCGAATCCCCCTGGGGGTCAGGTCACCATGCGGCTCAGCTTCCCATTCTCTTTTGTCGATAAACCACTCTGGATAATTCTTACAACAGCCTAGTTTGTTACAACCCCCCCGCACAAGCACTTAGTAAACCTTGTTAATTTGTTAAAATTCACGAGGTTTAGTATCCAAACCCACAATTCAACTCATGCCACAAACAAAAGCTAACCTAACTAATAAAATTTGACAAATAATAGTCCAACATCATAATGAACATGTTCATATTTCATAAATTTCTCAGCTGTCAACTGACAGCAATCCTCTAATATCAGGAAACATACATCCTATCCTTACTGACATAGCTAAATAACATGTCCCTACTCTACCATCAAAAACTAGCTATTAAACTCTCTTGGCTCTTCACTAGCCAAGTCCATGTGTCCTCTAGAGCCGGCCACACCGTGCTCAAACATAAACATTAACGTTATATCATCAGACTGAACTTTCAGTCATCCGGGAGCGTACTACGGAACTATCAAGTACTCATCCGTGTACTAACCACTCCCCATCAATGTCAACCTTGACATGTTAAGGAACACACCTAACGTTTATTACATCTATCTAAAAAAATATAAAAAAATTCCTATACTATATCACAGGTTTCAGCTGACTGTACAGCCAAGTGTTCTCACTCACTAGAAGTGTCAATGTTTATATTGGTCCGCCTCTCCTGTGTTCAAACATTCTGAAAAAAATAGCACAACATAATTTTCCATAACCGTTTGTTCTGGGCTGAGACAATTACACAGGGGCTTCGATTTTGATTACTGACCAATTTATAGAGCAAAATTCATATATTATACCAGAATTATTTTAAATCTGTTTTTCAACATTTAAAAAATATTGTGATTCTAACTCTGTTTTTCAACATTTAAACAAAAGTGTCCAGATGTTCTTTACACAGATGTTCAGAGCCAACTTTGTTGTTTTGTATCAATTGTTCATATTGAGTAAACGAGAAAAAAAAAAATCGATGCTGCTGGATGCTGAATGTAGTCGCTGACGATGACGGTGTCGATCTTGCTTCTTCTCATGTGTAGACATCAATACCTGGTCCTCTTGTACTCCCATCCGGTACTCCTGAATGACGACAGAGTGTAGTAGAGCTGAGTGCCAAGTGACAGCTGTAGAATACTGTTACTTCGGCCATTAATCTTGCTCTCGACAGTCCACACGCCTTCATATCAATCACAGTTCACACGGTAGTCTTGATGTTAAACTTGTCGCAGATGACCACAGCAGAGCAGAACTGGATGTACCAACGGTGTCTCTTAGCAGGAGTGATGTTAGAAGGTCGTAGAGGCGGGTTGCTTGTTTGCAGAACAGGTGAATCTCGTCTTCCATCATTGCTCACGTCATCTCAGGCGTTTCTTGATGTCACCAGGTTACTAGGCCGTAAACACCAACTGTGCATACCCTCGTACCGCCGACTTTAGGCCAAAGGAGACAATTTTGCGACCTTCTATTGGCGAGTCCCGGTACTCTGTAGGGAAACCGTGCCTTCCACCTGTGACCGCCTTACTTCTGCTTTCTTGTTACTTCAGATGACGTAATCATTAATCTTCCGGCGAAATTCTTGAGTACTGCTACGTGCTTTCCATTTCTTGACCTCCCCTCCAACACTGCTGGAATGACTGCAGTCTTGATGACGCAGCAGGTGGGTATTGGTGATCTCGAGACAGCTACCCCGGCGTTGTATGGCACCTCCGGTGACTGCTATAATGTGGACAGCTCGCTGGCCCTGACAACCTCGTTAGTGACGTGAGGCGTCGGCCGGGTGACTCTTGGACAGTCACTCATCCCCAAAGTAACTGATGTATGGGTTACTGGGTCTGGTGGGGGGAGGGCTTTGTGTAACGTGCCTCCCCCCTCGGTCTTTACAGACAAGGGTTCACGTGTGGCTGGAACAACTGGGTCGGTGTACCAATCAGACCTGGGAACAGACAGACACAACACAGCGGAAGCATAGATATACTCTGGGTTTGGTGGAGGTGGAACCCCAGAGCACGGTAAAAGTTGCTACCTGAGTTAAGTATAGACATAGTACATCTCATTGCCTTTACAGGAAAATCTAATCAATACTAAATTATACTAACTAAGGAAGTTACTTTACTGTACAGCGCGAGATCTCGTCACCATAGGGTGGCGAGACTGCACCTGACTACTGATGAGCGATGACAGAGGGTCATCCTCATCTTCTGACTCGTCGGTGAAGCCATGAGTCAGCACTGCTGAGTCAGGAACTAGACCCGCTGAAGGCAGTTCTAATTCCTCTCTAGCATGATAATGTTTCAATTTATTCACGTGAATTGTCCTTTCCACCTGGTCCTCGAACACTCCTTTTATAACAAGATTAACCGGCCCCGCCCTTTTAATTACTCTATATGGTCCTCGCCACCTCGGAGCTAGTTTCCTGCTCTGATTGGCGGGCGCAGCCTCATTCACTCTCAATACGAGGCTTCCTTCCGTCAACTCAAGAGGGCGCACTTTCTTGTCATAAAAATGAGCATACCGAGTCCGTGCCTTCTTGGACGCTTCAGCTGCAATATTCCATGCATTTCTCATTTTTCCAAGGACCTCTGAAGGATAGTCCTCCCCGTATGCAACATTATGTCTGTTAAGCAGACCTGACGGGAAATTGCATGAATTACCAGTAAACAAATGAAGTGGTTGGGTGTTAATTGATTGGTGGATGGCAGTATTCAAGGCGAACTGAACATAGGGTAGGTGTTCATCCCAGGTGTTTGCATCATGTTCAGCAAGGATTGCAAGCATATCCTTGACTGAACGATTAGTCCGTTCCGTCATTCCGTTTGCTTGTGGGTGGTAGGCTGTTGTAAAAGCCGAAGTTGTCTCTAAAATCTTACAAACTTCTCTAAATATATTCCCATTGAATTCTTGACCCCGGTCAGAGACTAAAACTTTAGGAGGTCCGAATACAGTAACGAACCTACGCAAGAATGCATCTGCAACCGTACGAGAATCCTTCTGAGGTAATGCAACTAGTGTAGTGTATCTAGACAGATGGTCAACTAGTACCAACACATATCTATTTCCTGAATGACTGTGGTGTAAATCAATCAGATCGGCCCCCACACGATCTAACGGTTCACGAATTTCAGGAAATTCCTGAAGTGGGGCTTGTACCTTAAGGGTGCCTTTCCTCCTCTGGCAACGAGGGCACGACTTCACGAAATTGATTACCTCAGAAAGTAATCCTGGAAAATAAAATAGAGACTTTGCTTTTAAGTGCGTTTTAAAGATCCCCGGATGCCCTGCAATTTTTGAAGCATGCGCAAGCTTTAACGCTGATGACCGCAACGCGTCCGGAATAACTAGCTGAAATACTGCCCTATCATTCTGGCTATTAACATAATACAGGACGCCCTGTTTCATTTCAAAATCATGTATAGGTAAATTCTTTTTCTTTTCGGGTATTTTCCTCCCTCTAAATACTCAATAATTTCTTTCCATCTCGGCTCGTTCATCTGGTATTCTCTCATTTTATCCGATGGAATGGTTTCAATATTTTCATTAATCTGCATTGCCGCTATATTTCTACTTAGCGTATCTGGCACAACATGTGCTGGACCAGGCTTGTACAAGATCTGGAATGAGTGGGCCGAAAGTTCGTGAGACCAGCGTGACATTCGTGGACATTTCGTTCGCTTTTTAAATATGTGTGTTAATGCTCGATGGTCTGTGTAGATTACAAAATGCCGCTGAAATAGGTAAGGCTCGAAATACCTAACTGATTCTACTACTGCCAGTGCCTCCCGATCCGTAGCTGAATAACGAACTTCAGGTCCTTTGACCTTCCTACTGAAATAGGCTACTGGATGGGGTAAATTATCTGCGTCTCGCTGAATTAAGCACCCGCCAATAGCAATACCGCTGGCGTCAGTGTGCACTTCCCACTCTTTCTCAAAATCAGGAATAGCCAATACCGGTGTCGTGATTAGTTGGTCTTTCAGTTTGCGATAGGCCTCGTCATGTTCTGATTTCCACACAAACTTCGCATTTTTCTTTGTCAGATCAGTCAGGGGTGCTGAAATGCCAGCGAAACCTTCAATATGACGACGAAAATATCCGGCCGCCCCCAAAAACCTACGCACGTCCTTTGCTGTCCTTGGAATAGGCATGTCAGCAATGGCGCGGCAAGAATCTGGGTCAGGTCGGATACCGTCTGGGCACACCTGGAACCCCAGAAATTTGAATTTCTGAGCCGCCAAGGTGCACTTCTGAACATTCAGCCTGAAACCTGCCTGATCTAACAATTTCAAAGTCTCAGTCAAGTCCTGTAGGTGTTCCTCAAACGTCCTGGAATATATCACAACATCATCCAGGTACGCTAAAGAATGCCTACCCAGTACCGGACTAAGGATAAAGTTGATGGCCCTCTGAAACGACGAAGGCGCTGTCTTCAAACCAAACGGCATCCTACGGAATTGATAAGTGTGCCTACCATCCGAGAATGCTGTTTTTTCCCTATCTTGTTCTGCCACCGGAATCGCCCAATACGCCGATTTTGCGTCAAGAGTTGAGAAATACTTAGCAGCACCAAATTGATCTATTATCTCCTGTATTCGGGGCAACGGATACACATCACCCTTAGTTAGTTCGTTCACCTTCCGGTAGTCAACACAGAAACGATAACTACCGTCCGGTTTCCGAACTAGCACAACAGGAGAGAGCCACGGTGACGTACTAGGCTCTATCACGCCCTGTCTCAACATTTTCTGGCACTCCTCCCTGATAATGTTCTTTGCCTGTTCCGGCAACCTCCACTGTCTCGTGTACACAGGCAAATGGTCACCAGTTGGAATGGTGTGCTCGATCTTATCAAGGAGACCAATCTGGTCATCCTCTGTCGCAAACAATTTCGGGAATTTTCGTAAAACTC
This sequence comes from Procambarus clarkii, assembly GCF_040958095.1. Taxonomy (NCBI): domain Eukaryota; kingdom Metazoa; phylum Arthropoda; class Malacostraca; order Decapoda; family Cambaridae; genus Procambarus; species Procambarus clarkii. Next base: position 34,280,723 of record NC_091160.1, on the reverse strand, counting down.
CTCTCAGTGCCTTCCTATCTGCCTGTGCAACATGTTGCAAATCAAGTGCTGAAATTAATTTTTCCACTTCCTCAACATTCTGTGCAACATTTCTCGTCTCGTATTGTACTTTGGATGGTGTTTTAGTTTTCAACATATTCAGTGCACTACATTGTGCAGTGACGGCTGGCGTCTCAGCTGACTCATGGTGAAAGATTTCTGTGTCCTCCACCATGGTTCCCTGAGATACCCTATCACCTGCCCTGAAGCGAAAAGTCTTATGTGAAAGATTGACAACTGGAATGAGTGCACCTTTATCGAGCACTACAACTAAGTGATGAGGAATTAATAAACTATCACATCTCCCAGCCACCTGAAGGGTGGTACCTGGTTGTATGTGACGTCCCACGGCTACTTTAATAAATTTAACAGAATGTGGTGGGCAACTCTGTTTGGTCAATGCATGCAAGGCGCATGACCTCTTAACTGTGTCTGGAAAAGACTTAAAAATCAATTTTGGATAGTGCGCATTATATTTCAGCTTCCTCTTAATTGAAGCTACAACTGGGGGATGGTCGATCATCTCCACTGGGTAGGAAGTCTGTCCCAACTGCAACCTGCAGTTCCTAGCCCTTTTTGAGCAGACAAGGAATAATCAAATCGCGACAGAAAATCAGTTCCCATTAAGATGTGACCAGGAAAATCAAGGTTCTCTACGATCGTACATGTGTGAGGCTGCAATTCCCCATCAATCTCAAAATTAACTGTACCTTGACCTACGATCTCAATCTTTTCCCCATTGACTGCTGTTAATGTCTTTGCGCAACGTTGAAGACGTGCATACTTAAAATTGCTGAAGGCTGACTTTTTAATTACCGTCGCCTGGCTTCCTGTATCAACAAAAGCTGTCAATCTCACACCTTCCACTTTCACCTCAAAAGTAGGCCTACCATCACTAGGAGACTGCTTTCATGCTTTCGTAGGAGTGACTTCGCAATCCCTCTGTATGTGCCCGCGCTTCCAGCAGGAGTAACACCTCCGCGGATCTCTGTTGGTACCCCGCGCAGGGTGGCTCGAACTTGCCGCTGAGGGCTGCCTCCTGCTTGATGAACCCGCGCCACAGTGACTCGGCTTGGCTCCCTCGCCTTTACTTACCGCCTCTACGTATGGCGACAACTGAGTGCCCGATGTCCCTGCGCGCGTCTGCCTGTCTAGGGCTGTGGCGGCCTGTTGGACTAGGTCTTCATAACTCACACCCGCTCTCCCCGCAAGGAACAATGGCCCCATATCGGAAGGTAACGTTTTGCAGAACAACTCTTTAGCGAATTGCTCTGCCTGACTCGAATCGAACCCCAGTTCCTTAGTGAGGTCGTCAACCCTTCTCTTCAATATTGACCCGAAATCCTTGACAGTGCTTCGGTCATCCCTCTTAAGTGACTCGAGATAAAAGTAAGCCTCATCCTCCGAAACCCTGTCTTTGAATCTGCCCCTAATCGCTTGGACAAACTGAGGCCAAGATGTCAGGTGCTGAAACTCTCTAAATCCCGCCAGTGGACCGGCTACGTGCACGCAAGCCCCCATAGCGAGAGCAATTTTCGATCTATCCCCCGGGACAGCTTCCAGCATCGAACCAATTTCACAAAGCCAGTCTTCCACCTGGCGGTTGCGTTCCACCTTAATGAGCGACAACTCCCTACCTCTGAGTGTCGGCAGAGTCAACTTGGGAATCAGACTCACAAGTCCCTCTGTATGTGACGCGGAGCTACTGGCAGTGGGTGGGTCCCGGGGTTGGGGACTGGGTTGAGGTTGGGGTTTGGCCTGAGGTATGGTGTGGGTGGCCTCGGGTTGGGGTGTGGATTGAGGTTGGGGTTGAGGCTGAGGTATGGTGTGGGTGGCCTCGGGTTGGGGTGTGGATTGAGGTTGGGGTTGAGGCTGAGGTATGGTGTGGGTGGCCTCGGGTTGGGGTGTGGATTGAGGTTGGGGTGGGTATGGGGTGGCCTGGGGTTGGAATGGGTATGGGGTGGCCTGGGGTTGGAATGGGTATGGGTATGGGTATGGGGTGGCCTGGGGTTGGAATGGGTATGGGGTGGCCTGGGGTTGGAATGGGTATGGGTATGGGTATGGGGTGGCCTGGGGTTGGAATGGGTATGGAGTGGCCTGGGGTTGGGGGAAGGGTTGGTATGGGAGGTGGGGTTGGGGTTGTTGTAGTGACGGATGAGGTGTACCTAGGTGTTGTGGGTGCTGTGGTATTGGTGTTATGTTGGGTAGTTCCTGCTGTTGGTGTGGTTGTTCATATTCCCGTTGAACGGGTTGCTGTTCTCTACCGAGCGAAGTGGGACGTCCTGCCATACTAACTGAGGCCCCCTGTCTACCCTGCTGGCATGGCGTCGATGTTATTTGTGGGGGAACCCAAGACGGCTCTCCCCACTCATGGGACGACTCCTCGCAAGACTCCCCACTCATGTCAATAATAGTATCGCTACCTGAGCGATCCCCAGTGGTGTCGGAAGAGGTTCTATCCTCTACACTCCCATTCCCACTGGTCCCTACTGACTGGTCATTATCAGGGTTAAAACATTTTCTGTGATTCCTGGTGTGCCACGTCTCTTCTAAACTACCCTTTAGTACACCCTCGACCCGGACTCACTACAACCGTGATCTTACACCAATAAAAAAAAATCACAACTCTTTTTCTAAGAGAAAACTACTAAATTCCCAAAATAGGAAATACAACGATTTATCGAGAGAATCGTTGAAGTGAATCCAATGAATGAGTGTCTGCCCCGCACTCGTGTCTGCCCGTGAAATATCCCGCAGTTCTATTGCTGAAACCTAAGTCCTTTACGTTAAAAAAAATTAAGAATCTAATTTATATAAAACAATTTAAATGATAACGCAACTAACGCACAGCACTCGTGATGGATTAATAAAGAATATTTACTGTACTTGAATACTAAACGCGCTTGAAGTGAGCAGCGTGGCCACTGATGACTGATGGAGCGGGACCAGCTGCGCTGAAAAAAAACGAAGTCCCGCGCTTTTTCGCTTAAACGCTGAAAAATCAAAATTTTTGTTATGAAGGAAAATACTAGTTTTACGTTAATAAACCGCTCTAGTGATTAATATAGACACCCAGGACCTATATATGCTTACCAAAATTTGAATTTTACTCAAAAACTGCGTTTTTACTCCATTGCTGGACTCTGCCAATTTTTCTGACTCCGAGGGAAAAATATTCTATCACCCCAAATATCACAAAACTCCTTTAATTCACAAAAATTTGGGTTTCTCGTTCCCAGATATAAATACGTTATTATTTACTACTGACGTTGTATGCAGAACAAATACTGACACTTCGGGCGGTTTCAACACTCACTAATTCGATTTTTCGTCAAAATCCGAGATTTTCACCTCAAATGGACTCTGACAAAATTACAACACGATTTTCTCGAAAAATAACTAAATTCGGCAAAAATGTAATTATCACTGTTTAATGCTTTACGAACAGAATTACGTCCCTTGCGCGCACTAGAGAGTAATACTGACCCAGAATATACACGAAACATGAAAATTAGAATTTCCGCCAAAAAGTCAGATTCTAGCCCAAGCTGGACTTAGAAAATTTTCCACCTACGTTTCTACTGAAAACAGAATTCTAAGTCTACAAACACAATTCTACCGTCTTACTGGTAAAAACTAGAAAATATCACTCGCATCGACTGGAGAATCCTAATGACGCCCAGATCATACACGTGACCCACGAATACAAATTAATTACAGTTAACGAGTTTCCGACATCGACTTAGCCGAAAACTTATCCCAAAATACTTAGAAATATACCACGGACTCTATTAAGCATTTACACGCAACTTATTATCCCTTAAACTTCTTCACTTATCTATCGTGACCGACATATAGCCCTAAGTCCAGAGGATTAACAACGCCTCTGACTTAGACTAATAGAACAGGGAATAACAAGACTTAACGTACGCACTTAGCCTAATATGCAAGAAAACGCTACACTTGGGAAAAAATTTTAACCGGGGATTGAATTTAGGGGAAAAAAATTAATCTAGAACAACGCAAATAAACGGAAATTACTTTATAAATTTAAGTATACTTAATTAAAAAAAATGCACTCGACTTAATCTTATAATTGTTCCTACCGGCTCGCCGTACCACACCTAGCCTAGAGGCCACACCATCTAGGTTCCAACAGAGCGACACGCAGCTTTCAGCAACAATTATGACTAGGGACGACTCAACCTCCACTAAGTGTGCGATCACTTAGTTGTTGAATCGCTGCTAGGTAGTTTACTAGTCCGTCCCTCGGAGGCCGCAACGCCCTTCACGGATTACGTTTTTCCTTAGCGTTTTGGGTCGTCTAATAACGCCCTCGGACTATCTACTGGCGTCCCACAGATATATCCGCCCCCGACAGCCCTCAAGGAACTGCTGTTGAGAGTATGGTGGCTCCCAACACCTCTGAATTAATTGCAATGGGTCGAGTATGGTACCCAGTCCAATCAACTCGGAGCGGTCTCCTTTTCAATAAATCTAATTTTAACAGCCTAATCTTACTAACTAACCTTAATCATATCAGCCCGCATGACCCAAGATTCGCCAATCCCCACTCAAACGCACTTGTGGGGCGCACTGCTAATCCGGGCCCGCGGCTGTCTCCTTAGCATCCGCGCACGTGTTCGAACGGCTAGACGCGTGAGCCTTTCAACAATTTCAAACAAAATTGTTGAAACCACCGCTGTGCACCATTGTAACACGGGTACGGGTTCCTCTCTCTTTACTTCCTTCTTTCTACTCCCTCTACCCGTATTCTTACTTTTATTTCTAAACCAAGGGACTCCAAAACTTTTACCAAAGCCAACTCCACGCCACGTGGTCCTAAGACGATTGACCGACTTAGGATTCTACACCCAGTATGACGTGACCTAAGCTCTGAACAAAACCCTAGAGTCACCTCTGCTGCCACCACCAGACCAGTAATACCAGAGCAATGATCGAGGTCTGGATCGATCACGCTAATTAATCAACCTAGGGGCTTGATCCCCACTATAAACGATGACCTTGAGTGTGGAATAAATTACACGGTAATGATAATTCCGATTCGATGTTAGAATCGGCGCCCAATGCAACTCTGCCTCGTGTGGACCACGTGACCAGGACAAGTTTACACAAAAACACATGGAAATAATGAAATGCAAAAATATTAACAAATTTAATTTATTAAAAGAAAACTAAAACAAAATCTAAATATGTTCACTCCCTATCACTTTAACACTCCCTACTTGACCTGAATGGCAAATGAGAAGACTATTTCTATACATAACCATAGCAACTATACCTTGGGCGACCACAGCTCTAGGTGTTGGGTGGTCTTGGGGAGAGGTAAGATGTTTGACCTCTCCCAGCTGCTCCCGTATTCACACTGATTTGTCCTCGTCTGGCCTAGCCCAGACTAGAACCTTGTATCCTTCCGCATCGCTTACCCAGTTACTTTAGCAAGGTTAAGTTATAACAATTAAACTCTGTTTGTACTGAATTGATCCAGACTGGTTGAATTATTTTACTGAATTAAATTACAAACATCTAACGGCAGAGCTGTTCCCGATCCCCAAAATGGTTAATAAAACTTTGAGAAATATTAGACATGTCAACCCTGCTGACCTATGACCGCCGGTCACTCCGCCTTAAAAGTTAGATCCGATTCGTGACGTCACTGATGGTGACTTAAACTCAATAATTAGAATACTCTTGATATTGTATCCAGTACTATTATACAATACAATTTTAATGCAAAATGAATAAAGGCTAATTTTCTCTAATTTACTGAATACTATAGGATGGTTCATTATACGCAGTTATGAACAACGCGTCGGTTATTTCCACCGCGAATCCCCCTGGGGGTCAGGTCACCATGCGGCTCAGCTTCCCATTCTCTTTTGTCGATAAACCACTCTGGATAATTCTTACAACAGCCTAGTTTGTTACACAGGTGTAGCTGGTAAGGTGCTCCAGTGGATAAGGGAGTATCTAAGCAATATAGGAAGCAGAGAGTTACGGTGAGGGGTGAGACCTCCGATTGGCGTGAAGTCACCAGTGGAGTCCCACAGGGCTCTGTACTTGGACCTATCTTGTTTCTGATATATGTAAATGATCTCCCGGAGGGTATAGATTCATTTCTCTCAATGTTTGCTGAGGATGCTAAAATTATGAGAAGGATTAAGACAGAAGAGGACTGTTTGAGGCTTAAAGAAGACCTAGACAAGCTGAAGGAATGGTCGAACAAATGGTTGTTAGAGTTTAACCCAACCAAGTGTAATGTAATGAAGATAGGTGTAGGGAGCCGGAGGCCAGATACAAGGTATCATCTGGGAGAGGAAATTCTTCAGGCGTCAGAGAAAGAAAAAGACTTGGGGGTTGATATCGCGCCAGACCTGTCTCCTGCAGCACATTCTGCCCGAAACGCTGCGCGTGCTAGTGGCTTTACAAGACTGTAATTACCATAATTGTATCCTCACATTCCTTATGTACATTCTTGTATATGCATAAATAAATAAATAAATAAATAAATATCAAGAGGATAACATCAGCGGCATATGTCAGGCTGGCCAACATACGAACGGCATTCAGAAACTTGTGTAAAGAATCATTCAGAACTTTGTATTCCACATATGTCAGACCAATCCTGGAGTATGCAGCCCCAGCATGGAGTCCGTATCTAGTCAAGGATAAGACTAAACTGGAAAAGGTTCAAAGGTTTGCCACCAGACTAGTACCCGAGCTGAGAGGTATGAGCTACGAGGAGAGACTACGGGAATTAAACCTCACTTCGCTGGAAGACAGAAGAGTTAGGGGGGACATGATCACCACATTCAAGATTCTCAAGGGAATTGATAGGGTAGATAAAGACAGTCTATTTAACACAAGGGGCACACGCACAAGGGGACACAGGTGGAAACTGAGTGCCCAAATGAGCCACAGAGATATTAGAAAGAACTTTTTTAGTGTCAGAGTGGTTGACAAATGGAATGCATTAGGAAGTGATGTGGTGGAGGCTGACTCCATACACAGTTTCAAGTGTAGATATGATAGAGCCCAGTAGGCTCAGGAACCTATACACCAGTTGATTGCCAGTTGAGAGGCGGGACCAAAGAGCCAGAGCTCAACCCCCGCAAACACAACTAGGTGAATTCAACTAGGTGAGTACACACACACACACACACAAACACACACACACACACACACACACACACACACACACACACACACACACCTCCCCACACCCCCCCCCACACCTCCCCACACCCCCCCCCCCCACACACCCCCCCACACACCCCCCCCCCCCCACACACCCCCACACACACCTGCTCAAAGCAATGTGCTAATACTTTATGGGAAGCTTTTAACCCGAACTGTAGATTATATAGTGGCTTTCAGGCGGCCTTGTTTACATCAATGGTGGAGTGTTGTGATAGTGACGACCGCCCGCAGCACGCCCGGCCTGTGTTGTGGGCGGTGATGGGCACAGGCAGGCTGGTAGGCTGGTAGGCTGGTAGGCAGGTTGGTAGGCTGGTAGGCAGGCAGGTAGGCAGGCTGGTAGGCAGGCAGGTAGGCAGGCTGGTAGGCAGGCAGGTAGGCAGGCTGGTAGGCTGGTAGGCAGGCTGGTAGGCAGGCAGGTAGGCAGGCTGGTAGGCAGGCAGGTAGGCAGGCTGGTAGGCAGGCAGGTAGGCAGGCTGGTAGGCAGGCTGGTAGGCAGGCTGGTAGGCAGGCTGGTAGGCAGGCTGGTAGGCAGGCACGGACAGGCTATCCCAGCTCTTGTCTGCTCTGGTGTGAATACAGATTAAGCAGAGCTAACCCTTCCTTATCTTTTGTTTCACATAAATCACTGATCAATTCTTATCTGCTGCCTCCATAAGTTTCCATCCTCCATGTCTCTCGTCCTCTATGTCAATCCCCATTATTTCCCCCTATTTCTTCCTGTTATTAACATCTGCGAGCAACAAGGTGTTTTCCTCCCATCTCGCTGCATTGTTAACAGCTTCTAAGGCTTGATAAAGCACTCCATCAACCTCCCATTAGGTGAGTTATATATATATATAATACCGGTTTGTAATGGCACCTTTTTGGTCACTTTCTGTGATATAAGGACTTTGTTCAGCAAGAATGTGTTTGTGAATATAATTTTCTCTCTCACTATTACGCTACCCCATTACTCTTCCTTGCCAGTCTCCAGCGACAGTCCTTGAACTTTTGGGGGGTCGTGGGTTGAGGCAGGACTTTGGAGACTGGCATAGTGTGGATGCTGGGTCTGTCAGCCTGTGAAAGAATGTCTGCATCTGTCATCCCGTGTCATCTCACATTCAGCATCCCCTCAGAGGCGCCGGATGTGGGTTCAGCGTCTTTTCGAATAGCTAAACGACGTAGCTACAAGTTACCTCTAGCGTCAAAGTAACGTAGATGCGTTCGCTGGAGGCAAAATAGAGACGTCTGCAGCAGACGTACTGACGGCAACTCGCCGCATATGCGTGGAGAGTGTGGTAATATCACGCAGCCCACTAAGCCAATCATGAATGCAATCCCGTGGCAGTGGAAGGCTAAGATGTGCCTCTGACACCCCAGAAAGTATTGAATTGCATTTTGGGATATTATGTCGCTGCTTCAGACAGGCGAGAGAGTTGGGTGAGAGTGTTTGGGTGAACTGAGTGACCTGTTCATCCACCTGGGGGCTTGTAGCTGCTCAGTCATCCACCTGGGCGGCTTGTAGCTGCTCAGTCATCCACCTGGGCGGCTTGTAGCTGCTCAGTCATCCACCTGGGGGCTTGTAGCTGCTCAGTCATCCACCTGGCGGCTTGTAGCTGCTCAGTCATCCACCTCGGGGCTTGTAGCTGCTCAGTCATCCACCTCGGGGCTTGTAGCTGCTCAGTCATCCACCTGGGGGCTTGTAGCTACTCAGTCATCCACCTGGCGGCTTGTAGCTGCTCAGTCATCCACCTGGGGGCTTGTAGCTGTTCAGTCATCCACCTGGCGGCTTGTAGCTGCTCAGTCATCCACCTGGCGGCTTGTAGCTGCTCAGTCATCCACCTGGGCGGCTTGTAGCTGCTCAGTCATCCACCTGGGGCTTGTAGCTGCTCAGTCATCCACCTGGGGGCTTGTAGCTGCTCAGTCATCCACCTGGGCGGCTTGTAGCTGCTCAGTCATCCACCTGGGCGGCTTGTAGCTGCTCAGTCATCCACCTGGGCGGCTTGTAGCTGCTCAGTCATCCACCTGGGGGCTTGTAGCTGCTCAGTCATCCACCTGGCGGCTTGTAGCTGCTCAGTCATCCACCTCGGGGCTTGTAGCTGCTCAGTCATCCACCTCGGGGCTTGTAGCTGCTCAGTCATCCACCTGGGGGCTTGTAGCTACTCAGTCATCCACCTGGCGGCTTGTAGCTGCTCAGTCATCCACCTGGGGGCTTGTAGCTGTTCAGTCATCCACCTGGCGGCTTGTAGCTGCTCAGTCATCCACCTGGCGGCTTGTAGCTGCTCAGTCATCCACCTGGGCGGCTTGTAGCTGCTCAGTCATCCACCTGGGGGCTTGTAGCTGCTCAGTCATCCACCTGGGGGCTTGTAGCTGCTCAGTCATCCACCTGGGCGGCTTGTAGCTGCTCAGTCATCCACCTGGGCGGCTTGTAGCTGCTCAGTCATCCACCTGGGCGGCTTGTAGCTGCTCAGTCATCCACCTGGGGGCTTGTAGCTGCTCAGTCATCCACCTGGGACTGTTTGGATGGCTTGTAAGTATTCCGTATGTCTAGATCATGTCTCCTTTATCTCTCCTGTTTTAATGTTGAGCTACCGGAGAAAACCGGTAAAGTAAACACTTAGCTGTAAAGTGTTAAGTGACCGTGTCTCCAGCAGCCGTATATAATCCACTTCCACATGTTCCATTCTCTGATGCAAGAATGTCTGCCCCTTGTATCCTGTATACTTGTGAACGGGTCGTCTAATTCACGTTCCAATTCCCATATCCTTGTATTTAGCTGGGTTGAATTCTAGCATCCATTTTTCCCCTCAGTTCCCCTTAAGGAACTCCCCCAGTTCCAGTTTAGGAGGAACCCAAGGAGAGAGAGAGAGAGAGAGAGAGAGAGAGAGAGAGAGAGAGAGAGAGAGAGAGAGAGAGAGACAGAGACAGAGACAGAGAGACAGAGACAGAGACAGAGACAGAGAGAGAGAAAGAGAGACAGAGACAGAGACAGAGACAGAGACAGAGAGAGAGAGAGAGAGAGAGAGAGAGAGAGAGAGAGAGAGAGAGAGAAAGAGAGACAGAGACAGAGACAGAGAGAGAGACAGAGAGAGAGACAGAAAGAGAGACAGAAAGAGAGAGAGAGAGAGAGAGAGAGAGAGAGAGAGAGAGAGAGAGAGAGAGAGAGAGCGCACAAACGCTTCAACATTCAAGTGCCAACGGTCGTCCTTGCCAGAATCTACGCTCGAAAGAGTTTTGAAAAACTAATTGAAACTTGGCAAGCGTGCGCCAAACTGACCTATGTGTGCTGCCGGAGAAGACTTAGCTCTGGGCCCCCGCCTCTTACACTTCTCGACGACCTATACAATTTTCACAAACCGATTGTCCATACTTAATTGACTGGCTCCCAGTCTCAAATGCTTTACAAAACATTATTGTGTTCTGGTTATATTTAGAACAATCACGAGTGTATCAGAGTGTTCTGTGCTCTTTTGAATTAAAAAAAATTAATTTAAAAACTTGAATTTGAATTTAAAAATTTGAATTTGAATTTAAAAATTTGAATTTGAATTTAAAAATTTGAATTTGAATTTAAAAATTTGAATTTGAATTTAAAAATTTGAATTTGAATTTAAAAATTTGAATTTGAATTTAAAAATTTGAATTTGAATTTAAAAATTTGAATTTGAATTTAAAAATTTGAATTTGAATCTCAGCCTTTTCCTCCCTCAGGCAGGTCTTAGACTACCGCGGGCCCAAGACTTCTTATAGACTTACCGCAATAGTCAAGACTTAAGACATTCTCTGGCTTAGACAATATAGATATTGACGACACTGACTGTATTGACGTTAGCATTGACTAAACAGGAAGATATTTGACCGTTTGGCTCGTTTAACGGAATCTTCGCTGAGTCGAAGATGGTTGTCTCTGGTCGTCCTATTTTGGTCTTGTTAGAAAGAATATACGATTTATTTTATAATGAAGTCATATGTATTCCTATTCAGCATTGACCGCTAATATTATTGCACGAAAATGTTATATATATTCTTTGTTTTTAAACAAGACTGTTGAGTAATTGTCGAGAGTCGGCGAGCGTGAAGCAGAGAATGACTGCTTTCCTAAAGCTGTTTACGTTCTGCTCTGTGTCTGTGTCTGCTGTGTTCTTGGGGTGTGTAGTCTGTGTCTGCTGTGTTCCTGGGGGTGTGTAGTCTGTGTCTGCTGTGTTCCTGGGGTGTGTGGTTTGTGTCTGCTGTGTTCCTGGGGGTGTGTGGTCTGTGTCTGCTGTGTTCCTGGGGGTGCATGGTCTATGTCTGCTGTGTTCCTGGGGGTGCGTGGTCTGTGTCTGCTGTGTTCCTGGGGGTGTGTGGTCTGTGTCTGCTGTGTTCCTGGGGGTGCATGGTCTATGTCTGCTGTGTTCCTGGGGGTGCGTGGTCTGTGTCTGCTGTGTTCCTGGGGGTGTGTGGTCTGTGTCTGCTGTGTTCCTGGGGTGTGCATGGTCTGTGTCTGCTGTGTTCCTGTGGTGCATGGTCTGTGTCTGCTGTGTTCCTGGGGGTGCATGGTCTGTGTCTGCTGTGTTCCTGGGGGTGCGTGGTCTGTGTCTGCTGTGTTCCTGGGGGTGTGTGGTCTGTGTCTGCTGTGTTCCTGGGGTGTGCATGGTCTGTGTCTGCTGTGTTCCTGTGGTGCATGGTCTGTGTCTGCTGTGTTCCTGGGGGTGCATGGTCTGTGTCTGCTGTGTTCCTGGGGGTGTGTGGTCTGTGTCTGCTGTGTTCCTGGGGGTGTGTGGTCTGTGTCTGCTGTGTTCCTGGGGTGTGCATGGTCTGTGTCTGCTGTGTTCCTGGGGTGTGTGGTCTGTGTCTGCTGTGTTCCTGGGGGTGCATGGTCTGTGTCTGCTGTGTTCCTGG
>NC_091160.1:34248732-34268103 GCF_040958095.1 Procambarus clarkii | reverse complement strand
CTTCATACACCAATTTCGCTGGGTCCCATTCCACTACCATCCCTTCTGCTAGTTCCTATCCCACTACCACCCTTCTTGCTAGTTCCCATCCCACTAAAACCTCTCCTACTAGTTCCCATTCCACAACCCTCTCCCTGTATCTGACCCTTCCTCTCTCATTAATACCCCTCCCACAGTCACCCTTCACGTCCCAGATCTTGTCCCACGCTAACTGTCCCACACTAACTTCCTCCCCCGTCCCTTCCATTCCATCAGCCCTTTCGCAGAGAGGAAAAATTGGGGAAATAGTAAGAAACAAAAAAGCTATATATAGACAGGCTAGGAAGGGGAGAGGTAAACAGACAGTGAGGAAACAGGTAAGAGACAGATAGACAGAGAGGAGAGACATATAGGGACACAGGGAGAAAGTGACAGTCGCGTCTGTCTGTTACTCTACTGTCTTTTTTTTTTTACCTTTGATTCTGATACTTGATCCTGAATGACCTGTTGGGAAGGTGACCTCTGAGGGGGTCACTCAGTGTCTGAGGGGCCTGTGAGTGACCTAACCTCATCTGAGTGGCCCTGGCCACTTCCTCGTCACTCTGGGTCAGTATAACCTTTCTGTACCTCACAATCTCTCTCCATCCTCACAATTTCTCTCTTTCTCACATAATTTTTTCAACCCACTACAATTATTTTCCTTATATATATTTTCAGTATCCTATATTCTCTCCTCCTCATTATATCCCTACACGGATATATAGGAAAGGGTTCCTATAGCGTCTAACCTACGACCCGCACTCATGAATGCAAGCGATGAATCTGGATACAAAGTATCCAAGATGAACCTTACGCGCGGGCGGTACCAATGCTGAGGGAGCCACTAACAAAGCGGAGGAAATAAAAGAAATCATCAATGCGAATTAACGCAATGTGATATGTTCTTCAATGCAATATTTTCAGAGATATCTGTATAAAGAAATGTCCATGCAAGGAGGTTGGACATCTTGGGTTAGCCTCACACAACTTTGCATGGTGACTGGTGAGGGGGGAGGGTGGGAATTGACCATCATAGGCAGATTGGGGTCGCTCCCATTTCTCTCAGTAAAAGGGGGGGATGGTCGAATTCCATGGAGAACCCCTATGAAATCGATGGAAGTGATTGGTTGCTAGATCACACACAAGAATTTCATCATTTCAAGCCACTTTGGAATATATCAATATATATATATATATATATATATATATATATATATATATATATATATATATATATATATATATATATATATATATATATATAATACCATATATATATAAGGTTAATACCACATTTTGTTCTGTCTTGTGTTAATGCCACATCACCCCTTCCACCTCACTCAAATGTAGATATAAAATCGGAGATACGTAAGTTCTATTCAGTTGTGTATTTGTGAACTAAAGTCTTTGAAAATGTAATAAGTTTTACGAAACGCGCCCGTGTCGCGTCAGACTAGAAATAAAAATGAATTTTGGAGAATTGATTTTTGATTTACCTCCAACAGTGAAGCGTAATGTACGAAAGATTGAGAAAATTCGTGTTAGAATTATTAATCTTACTTTTTCGGTCATATTTAATAATATATGTCTACAGGAAAGACTGCTACCAAAATATACTAATATATATATATATATATATATATATATATATATATATATATATATATATATATATATATATATATATATATATATATATATATATATATATATATATGAGTGTGTGTGTCACACGCACATACACACACACACACACACACACACACACACACACACACACACACACACACACACACACACACACACACACACACACACACTTAACATTCCTTACCTCCTGCAACTGATTTTTTACCCCATTCCCCAGTACTCAATATTCAAAGGAAGTTGAGAAAGAAAACAAGGACTGGCGCCCCTCGTGCATACCAATACTGGGGGGAGGATGGGAGGGGGATGGAAGGATGGGAGGATGGGAGGGGATGGAAGGATGGGAGGGGGATGGAAGGGAAATTATGTAGAAAGGAAGAGGAAGAAGGAGAGGAGAAAGGGAGGGAAATATTAATAAAAGAGGAGAAAAACGAAAGAAGTAGAGAGAGAGAGAGGAAGCCCTATATACAAACACACGTTGGGGGCGCTGGTGGCTGAGTGGACAGCACGCTGGATACGTAATCCCGGGGATCGATTCCTACAGCCGGTGGAAACAAAAAAATGGGAAGAGTTGTTTCTTTCACCCCTCATGTCCCCTGGTACCTAGCAGTAAATAGGTACCTGGGAGTTAGTCAGCTGTCACGGGCTGCTTCCTGGGGTATGTGTCTGAAATATATATATATATATTAGTTAGTAGTGGTTAGTGACAGTTGAGAGGCGGATAGAGAGAGCTGAACTCTCTCTGTCTGTCTCTCTCTCTCTCTCTCTCTCTCTCTCTCTCTCTCTCTCTCTCTCTCTCTCTCTCTCTCTCTCTCTCTCTCTCCCTCCGCCCCTCACGAGGCACAATTCCGACCAAGACAGGTATAGTAATTACTTATAAAACCCGTCTTCAAGCGCCCATACATAAGGCTAATTATGTTAATTAAGAATTTTGTTGAGGACAGAATTATCCTAATGACCAATTACCTTACACGATGATCGTTGGCAATAAGTAATTAACAGTAATTAGTGAGCGGGTCCTTTTTGATAATGTAATTTCGGTCATTTTATGATTATTTTAGCGGGAAATACAATATAATTAAGAGGGTATTATGTTTTAAATATATTGGTAGTTTTTTGTTTTTTTACAGAAACTTGAGTAAGTCTCTTGGGATATTCCTAACACACGCACGCACGCACGCACGCATGCACGTACACACGCACGTACACACGCACGTACACACGCACGCACGCATGTACGTACACACACACACACACACACACACGACACACACACACACCCACCCACACCACACACACACACACACACACACACACACACACACACACACACACACACACACACACACACACACACACACACACACACACACACACACACACACGACACACACACACACCCACCCACCCCACACACACACACACACACACACACACACACACACACACACACACACACACACACGACACACACACACACCCACCCACACCACACACACACACACACACACACACACACACACACACACACACACACACACACACACACACACACACACACACACACACACACACACGACACACACCCACCCTCCACACACACACACACACACACATTTCCGAAAACGCCAGTCAAGAACTCTATGTAATTTTTCCCCGAGTCCTTAGCCTCAGCTTTGATGTGAGTGAAGCGGAACATTACAAACATCCACTCATTATGTACCTGTATTATGCTCTTTGTAAATTTACTCAAAGTAATTATGTAACTCGGCCAGACCCGCCATCTTTTTTTTTCAAAATCACTTCTTGATAATAATGTCATTAGGAGTCTTGTGGGAATGAGTTCCCTTTGTTATCTTTCACTCAGAGTGGTGAATCTTTTTCACTCAGAGTGGTGAATCTTTCACTCAGAGTGGTGAATCTTTCACTCAGAGTGGCGAATCTTTCACTCAGAGTGGTGAATCTTTCACTCAGAGTGGTGAATCTTTCACTCAGAGTGGTGAATCTTTCACTCAGAGTGGTGAATCTTTCACTCAGAGTGGTGAATCTTTCACTCCAGAGTGGTGAATCTTTCACTCAAGAGTGGTGAATCTTTTTCACTCTGAGTGGTGAATCTTTCACTCAAGAGTGGCGAATCTTTCACTCAGAGTGGCGAATCTTTCACTCAGAGTGGCGAATCTTTCACTCAGAGTGGTGAATCTTTTTCACTCAGAGTGGTGAAGCTTTTTCACTCAGAGTGGTGAATCTTTCACTCAGGGTGGTGAATCTTTCACTCAGAGTGGTGAATCTTTCACTCAGAGTGGTGAATCTTTTTCACTCAGAGTGGTGAATCTTTCACTCAGAGTGGTGAATCTTTCACTCAGAGTGGTGAATCTTTCACTCAGAGTGGCGAATCTTTCACTCAGAGTGGGGAATCTTTCACTCAGAGTGGTGAATCTTTCACTCAGAGTGGTGAATCTTTCACTCAGAGTGGTGAATATTTCACTCAGAGTGGGGAATCTTTCGCTCAGAGTGGTGAATCTTTCACTCAGAGTGGTGAATCTTTCACTCAGAGTGGTGAATCTTTCACTCAGAGTGGCGAATCTTTCACTCAGAGTGATTCTTGGTAGTGAATCTTTCACTCAGAGTGGTACTTGGTGATGAATCTTTCACTCAAGAGTGGTTCTTGTAAGTGAATCTTTCACTCAGAGTGGTGAATCTTTCACTCAAGAGTGGTTCTCGTAAGTGAATATTTCACTCAGAGTGGTTCCTGGTAGTGAATCTTTCACTCAGAGTGGTTCCTGGTAGTGAATCTTTCACTCAAGTGTGGTTCCTGGTAGTGAATCTTTCACTCAGAGTGGTTCCTGGTAGTGAATCTTTCACTCAAGTGTGGTTCCTGGTAGTGAATCTTTCACTCAAGAGTGAATCTTTCCCTCAGAGTGACTCCTTGTGGGGAATCTTTCACTCAGAGCAAAAGAACAAAGTTATTTGTTACTTGTTCTTTGTTCAATGTTGTATTTCGCTGGACTGTATTTTTATAGTACTTTATTGGTGTATTTGATTGTATTTCGTCTATTGTATTTTGTATTTCATCTTTTCACAGGTGGGTACAGGAGCAGACAACAGCTGAATCCTGTTAACAGGTGAGAGTTGTCAGTAACCAACCAGGTATCATTCGTGGTTAATGGCTAGTGCCCAGTCAATCATCCCTGGCCAGGATTCGAACCCGAACTGGCGAGGTGAGAGTGGCTTGGTAGAGAGCCCTAATTAGGTCAGTATGGCTATACAATACTTGGAAGGGATATGAGGACAAGGAGTTGGGATATGAGGACAAGGAGCTGGGATATGAGGACAAGGAGCTGGGATATGAGGACTAGGAGCTGGGGTATGAGGACAAGGAGCTGGGATATGGGGACAAGGAGCTGGGATATGAGGACAAGGAACTGGAATATGAGGACAAGGAGCTGGGGTATGAGGACAAGGAGCTGGGATATGAGGACAAGGAACTGGGATATGAGGACAAGGAGCTGGGATATGAGGACAAGGAGCTGGGGTATAAGGACAAGGAGCTGGGATATGAGGACAAGGAGCTGGGATATGAGGACAAGGACCTGGGATATGAGGACAAGAAACTGGGATATGAGGACAAGGAGCTGGGATATGAGGACAAGGAGCTGGGATATGAGGACAAGGAGCTGGGGTATGAGGACAAGGAGCTGGGATATGAGGACAAGGAACTGGGATAGGACAGAGGAGAGGAACGATGCCCAACCACATGAAACATCGGGAATCGAACGCCGACTCTGCACAAAGCGAGTCCGTCGCTCTACCAACCAGACCATGACGTTAGGACTATCATGTGACCTCTATGCTGTATCCTGCTGAATCCTGTATCGCTATGCTCTCATGTCTTGTTGAACTTCGGCTCTTGGGTCCCGCCTCTCGACTGTCAGTCAATCCACTGATTTTCTATTTTGTTTCCACACACACACCAGGAAGCAGCCCGTGACAGCTGTCTAACTCCCAGGTACCTATTAACTGCTAGGTAACAGAGGCATTCAGGGTGAAAGAAACTTTGCCCGTTTGTTTCTGCCGGCCCCCGGAAATCGAACCCCGGTCCGCATGACTACGTATCAAGCGTGCTGTCCACACAGCCACCAGCCTTGTAATGTACTCACCTAGTTGTGCTTGCGAGAGTTGAGCTCTGGCTCTTTGGTTCCGCCTCTCAACTGTCAATCAACAGGTGTACAGATTCCTGAGCCTATTGGGCTCTGTCATATCTACACTTGAAACTGTGTGTGAGTGTGTGTGTGTGTGCGTGCGTGTGCGTGTGTGTGTGTGTACTCACCTAATTGTACTCACCTAATTGTGCTTGCGAGGGTTGAGCTCTGGCTCTTTGGTCCCGCCTCTCAACCGTCAATCAACAGGTGTACAGGTTCCTGAGCCTACTGGGCTCTATCATATCCTGTGTGTGTGTGTGTGTGTGTGTGTGTGTGTGTGTGTGTGTGTGTGTGTGTGTGTGTGTGTGTGTGTGTGTGTGTGTGTGTGTGTGTGTGCGTGCGTGCATGTGTGTGTGGCGGGGAGGGGGGTTTAGAACCCCCCACAAGATGCTTCACTTCATCTCCCACAAGATACCATCAACAGCGACACAGCATCCAGGCCTCTAAATCGTTAATGATGATTGGCTACTCCGAGGCCAATCAGCAGCCACGATTGCGCCGTAATTATGACCTTGCGACAAAGGTGAGTTCGTTGGTTCGATTCCCACTCCCCAAAATCCCTCCAGAAGGGACGGACGCCGTAGTCCAGCGAGGTCCAGAGAGTTCCAGTGAGTTCCAGAGAGTTCCAGAGAGTTCCAGAGAGTTCTAGAGAGTTCCTGTGAGTTCTAGAGAGTTCCTGTGAGTTCTAGAGAGTTCCAGTGAGTTCTAGAGAGTTCCTGTGAGTTCTAGAGAGTTCCTGTGAGTTCTAGAGAGTTCCTGTGAGTTCTAGAGAGTTCCTGTGAGTTCTAGAGAGTTCCTGTGAGTTCTAGAGAGTTCCTGTGAGTTCTAGAGAGTTCCTGTGAGTTCTAGCGAGTTCCTGTGAGTTTTAGAGAGTTCCTGTGAGTTCTAGAGAGTTCCTGTGAGTTCTAGCGAGTTTCTGTGAGTTTTAGAGAGTTCCTGTGAGTTTTAGAGAGTTCCTGTGAGTTCTAGAGAGTTCCTGTGAGTTCTAGAGAGTTCCTGTGAGTTCCAGAGAATTCCAGGTAGTCCCAGAGAGTCCCAGAGAGTCCCAGAGTCCCAGAGTCCCAGAGAGTTCCAGAGCCTCCAGCCATCAGAGATAACATTCCCGGTAGTTCCTTGTACCCGAAACTCTTCACACATCGCGAGCGGTCAGGTTCGAGACTGCGGACTTAGGGAAGGGTCCCAAAGAGAGAGGTTCTCCCCCTCTCCCCCCCTCCCCTAAGGGCACCTTTGGCAGGGCCCTTGACAGCACCTTGTTTGTCCTGTTGAAAATATCATTGCGATATGGCGGTCACCTTTGGTGGAGGTGTAATTTGGGGGCGAGAACGACAATTGTCTGGGCTGATGTGATCTTATCCCTTGGCCGCGTTTTCTGTTTTTTTTTTAAGGGTGTGTATCGCTGGGTTTTTTGGGGGCTGGAATGTGTTCCTTCTGACGCAAATGTATCACATAATGAGAGGTGTCTTTACTCTCTCTCTCTCTCTCTCTCTCTCTTTCTCTCTCTAACTCTATCTCTATTTCTATCTCTCTCTCCGGCGTTCAAATGTTCAGGATTGTGTGTTTTTTTTCCGTTCGAAGTAATTTCTTACCTCATTTCAAATTTATAGAAGCTCCCCCTCTTCTTCTTCTTCTTCCCACGGACGTTGGAGCTCCAGGGGAGACTTTTATGTCTATTAAAGTAATTATTTTTATCCTCGAATGATGACTCCTTGTTATTGAAACTGCTCCTGGCATTTCACAATAATATTTTTTTATTTTTTATTAAAATAAACACAAAACAAAAACCACGTAATAAAAAACTAATAATTCGCATGTCTTCTAAGGAATATATAAATCATTACATAAATAACTCATACATACTTTAATACATGCATTTCCTGAAGTATTTATTTTTTTCGATATATATAAATCTTAATTATTGATAGGTATTTTCACTCGATAGATATTTTCAACTCAATTTGCAAGCGTTAAAACTCTCTACGCAAACTATCTCTGCCGACGGATCTAGAGTGAATTATTTTTTACCCAATAATTTTAAATTATTTAATTGATAATAATTTTTACTTATCCATTACTAAAGAGTTTTTTTTGGTTCATTTACGCTCGAATTTATTGAGGACACAAAGAAAATAATATTTTAGTTATACGGATAAATTATAGGTAAATATATATATACTCTAGGCCTAGAGGATGTACAATATATACATACATTCATGCATACATATATACATACATTAATGCATACATATATACATACATTCATGCATACATATATACATACATTCATGCATACATATATACATACATTCATGCATACATATATACATACATTCATGCATACATATGTACATACATTCATGCATACATATATACATACATTCATGCATACATATATACATACATTCATGCATACATATATACATACATTCATGCATACATATGTACATACATTCATGCATACATATATACATACATTCATGCATACATATATACATACATTCATGCATACATATGTACATACATTCATGCATACATATATACATACATTCATGCATACATATATACATACATTCATGCATACATATGTACATACATTCATGCATACATATATACATACATTCATGCATACATATATACATACATTCATGCATACATATGTACATACATTCATGCATACATATATACATACATTCATGCATACATATATACATACATTCATGCATACATATATACATACATTCATGCATACATATGTACATACATTCATTCATACATATATACATACATTCATGCATACATATATACATACATTTGTTATACTCAAATTCTGTCAGTTGAAATGTAACCAATCACAGGCAAGTAGGCCTCTGACGTCATGCCAGACAGAGGAGCATCAAGCATGCTCCCAGCAGCCTCAGTTATCCTCACAGACTCAGAGTAGAAGGACCTCGGCTAGGCAGATATATACCTTGCTATCTCAGTCAATAAATATATACAGAAGCGACTACTGTGTCTACCTTCTACCCCGAACAAGGCAAACGAATACTGGTAGCAGCAGTGGGATCCAGAAATTTTTTCTGGAAGCAAAAGTTCCAGTACCCAGCATCGCCTCGTGTTCCAGCCAAAACCGCCGCCACCGCCACCGCCATAAGCCGCCATCCTGCCACCCACGCATCAAATATTGTGCCAGACCGGGGTCCTGCCATCAACCACTACTCCAGGCTAACGTTTTAGAAGTAAGGGTCAATATTTTCCTGTGAGAACGCTCATTCATCAGTGAGGAGGAAGGAAGCTTCCCGCGCCAGCCATTTTTGAACCTCGCGCCACCACGTGGGAACCACCTATTACACCCACCACCACCACCACCGCCACCCAAGCTGACAGTATCAAGCTTCGTGAGGGTGCAAGCTACTGCAATCGTCGTCAGCCATCGTCGCAAGTATCAACTGGTTATTCCATCGTCGCAATATTGTCGTCGTCAGAATTTATCTTCGTGCCTCTAGCCTGAACAGTGTGGGGTCCCTGAGTCTCGCGCCACCGCCGCCAGGAGCGCTGCCGTCGCATCCAGTTTGTAAACACGCCTCACATGGGCCTCTTCAGATCTTCACGACGCTTCTCCTACTTTGGCTACTGGTGATCCTCATAAATTACAACCCTGAGATAAGTAATTGCTAGTTGAGAACAACGTGCCAAGTGTTAAAAAGTGACTTATGTAATAATTCCCATAATATCCTGTGAATTAACCATTCAGTGACTTGTTAAATATTGGAGCTGGTTCAGTACTGCACTCCCCACAGTTTTCCTGTGTGATTTCAACATTCCTGCTTCTTACAGTAATTTCATTGAATTTTAATTGTTCTCCTAGAGTGTTATTGGTAAATTCAAATTCCAGTGAATTAAGAAATCCTTGTTTTAGTAGCAGTTAAGGATTTGTGCAATATAATTTTTTTTTAATTTCTCCAGACCTAACTTGAAATTTATCCTTTAAGCATTTTATTTTAAACTTTTACCATAGGAGTTATATACATTCCTGTGTCCAGTTTATGTGCTACATCCATATTTCTTGCATTGCCACTTGTTGTGTTGAATCTTTTTAATGAAATTTTGCAATTGCACTTCCAGTTTTTATATTCTCAATTGCTGTGCTTAGTCTGGTTTAATTAATTTACATACACCTAATTCCAGTCATTTTTTTAATGAAAGATTGCTAAATTTAGTTTACAATTGCTTGTTCTTAATTATTTTCTTGCCTAGCCCAATTTAATAATTTTATTTCTGCCATTTTTACTTTAGCCGAGTTGATATTTTTTTGTGTTTATTTTTGTGTATACTATTTCTGATGCCAGGTGCACTTAATTATAATCTGCGTTCAAATATTACTTCCACGGCTGTGACAATGCCTACCACTGTTGAAACCCCTTCAGAATCAATGGGAACAGTTGCTCGTCCCAATGGCCAGAGATCAGCTCAGGAAATGGCTATTCCTCTTTTTGCTGGGGAATCGCGTTTATTAGAATCATGGTTTAGTAAGGTTGAAGCGAAAACAGTTGCACGTTTTTCTAAGCCTACTGATGCCGAATACTTAGCAATTGCACGGTCAGCCGTGGACACAACCAAAGGTGATGCACGTTTTGTTGTTGATGAGAAAGCCATTGTTAGCCTCCAGTCTTGGCCTGAATTTAAGGATTTCTTTCGCCGTCGCTTTGTTAATAAAGGAGACCTTGACCCATATAGGTTAGTCAAGAAAATTGCCAATGCCACCATGCAGCCTGGTGAATCGTTTAATGCGTTTACTAGCCGTCTCGATCAGTATCTGTATGCCTTAGTTTCTGCTATGAATAATTCAACTTGGTTAGATAAAGACAATAATCTGTCCCCTGAGGCTATGGCCAAAATGATAGCATTTGGTACTTTAATGCATTTTGCCCCCGAGCATACAAAACCAATCGTTGAGCAACAAAATTTTGGTGTTAAACATGAAATTGGTGAAGTGTTTGAGGCTATTAACAATGCCGCCGATAAACTAGCTCCCCGAAGTGCTCAACTGTTGCCACCCTCTGATGCTGTAAATGTAGTTACAAGTTCTCAGCATCCTCCCACAAATTCTCAAAACTCTTGGTCGCAGAAGCGTACCTATGCTCGTAGCCCCCAGTCAAATTCGCCGCCTCATAAAATGCCGAAACGCCATAGTCCACAACCATCCACTCCCTCATGTTGGCATTGTGGTAAGAGTAACCACCTTGCAAGGGACTGTTGGTCCGCCCCTAGATCATCACCTCCTAGACAATTCTCTCGGCCCCCTCATCAATCTAATCATTCTAGGCTTCCATATTGCACGTACCATAAACAAGTTGGTCACCACACTGCGGATTGTAGAGCTAGGCAAAGGACATCTCCACCTCGTAACTCCCATGGTCAGTCTTGGCGAGGCTCACAGCGTCCAAGACATTATCAGAACTCTCGTAATTACAACTCCCAGCCCAGCTATAATGCAACTTCAAATTATAATGCTCAGTCACAGAATGCTGGAGCTCAGAATGTTCACTCCATGTCGTCGGGAAACCCCCAAGGCCATCCGCTAACCAATTCAAGCTAGCCAATCCTAGTGCCCTCCCTGTGTATTCAGTAGCTACCCAAAATAGATTTGGACACTTGACAGAGGAGGACACTGACTCTAGACCAGTTGTAGATGTTGACGGATCCACAGTAAATTTGACACAAACAAGACGCAGATATCCCAGACAACATAAGTCAAAAATAGTAACTTGTCCAGTCTCAAGTGATGGTCCCCTTGTATCAGCCATTGTACATGGTAGAGTTTTAAAAGTTTTTCTTGACTCAGGTGCAAAAATTAATATTGTCAAGCCCTCAGCTCTTAGAGACATTGAAAGTATGCACCCTACTATTTTAAAACAGTCACACATACCTTTTCTAAGTGGTATTTCAGGAAATAAAGTAAAAGTTCAGGGTGAAATTGACCTCCCACTCAAGTTCAATGATGTCACATTGTCTATAACATGTTTAGTTGTTGACATTATTCATTTTCCTGGAGACATTCTCTTAGGTCTGTACACCATGATTGATGAAAATATTGCATTGTTTCCCCATCGTTGGAACATAAGTATCAAAGACCACGTCATACCCTTGTGTAGCATGTATCGACAGGGCCACGAGTTCAACCTTCAATCAGATTATGTTAATTTTGTTGACACCCGCCTTGCTAGCGTAGGTTTGTCAGATCATTGTCGTGGTAGCATACCCGAGAAAACAGGCACTCGATTGAAGCATAGTAGTTGTGCAGTTGTTAAGGAGAATGAGTATCGGGACTTTCTGGAAGGGGACGCCCTAACGGATTCTCGTTGTCTCGCTCGCCTGGCAGCTTCCATCTCTGAAGTCAGTGGTTCCATGGCTACTGACACTGTGCTACACCCTCATTCTCTCACCAGAATAAGAGTTAAGGTTCAGGGAGTGCCTGAGTTGTCGGATGTGATTGCGGAAAGTGAAACATGTAAAGTGAATGGTACATTTGTTGAACCCTCCTGGCACACAGTGCAGGATGGTACTGTCTCACTTTTTATCGCGAACACAAGTAATGCCGATATCCATCTCCAGTCTGGTACCCATGTTGTAGATTTTGCCCATTACTCGTTACCGGTGCGAGTTGTGGATGATGTCTCCATGGATCATACTGTTTGTACACTCACACCAGGAGAACAGGGATCTCAGCCAGAGGTGCAAGCGCAACACCTCAGTCCTACTGATTTTCCTGACTCTGTGGCTCAGCTTTTGGAAATTTTGAACAGGAATAGAGCTGTTGTTGCTCTACCAGGAGAAAAATTAGGTCTCACTCCTCTCATTACACATAAAATTCCCCTTGAACAAGGAACTACGCCTATTTATGTACCAGCTTACCGTCTTCCCCATTCTCAGAGAGCAGAAGCAGATAGACTTGTAGAAGAAATGTTACAGAGTGATGTAATTGAATCGAGTAATTCGCCATGGAACGCTCCATTGATTCTTGTACCAAAGCGAGATGGGACTTGGAGACCTGTAATCGATTATCGCAAGCTTAACAGAGTAACAATACCTGATCGTTTCCCACTTCCAGTTCTAAATGATTTGTTGCAAAGTATTGGTCGAAACAAAGTATTCTCAACGTTAGATTTGTTGCAGGGATTCTGGCAAATCCCCCTTGATGAGGAAAGTAAACAATTGACAGCCTTTAGTACTCCCAATGGTCATTTTCATTTCAAAAGAATGCCGTTTGGTTTGCGTAGTAGTCCAATAACCTTTTCACGGCTCATGACAAATCTATTTCGTAGATTGATAGGAAGTACGCTTCTAGTTTACCTTGATGATCTCATAATCATGTCGCAAGATGTTCAGACTCATTTCCAGAACCTTGAAAAGGTACTTGCAAAGCTCGCTGAAGCTAATTTAAAAATAAAGCTTGCAAAATGTTCATTTTTAAAGCAAAAGATTAATTTCCTAGGTCATACAGTTACACCTTCAGGTATTACATTGAATGAATCAAAAATTATTGCTGCCCGTGATTTTCCAACACCTCGTACCGCAGAAGCCGTAAGACAGTTCACAGGTCTTGTAGGATTTTATCGTTCATTTATTGCTGGATTCTCTATTATAGCCGCTCCGCTTTACAAGTTGCAAAGAAAAGATGAACCCTTTGTTTGGGGAGAGGCCCAGGATCAGTCATTCAAAAAACTCAAAGCAGCCTTGATTTCGTCACCTGTCCTTAGGTATCCAGATTTTTCTAAACCTTTTACGTTGGTTACAGATGCTAGTGACATAGGTCTAGGTGCTGCATTACTTCAAACAGAAGGTCACAGAGATCACGCAATAGCTTATGCTAGCCGCACATTATCCAAAGAAGAAAAAAATTATAGTGCAACAGAACGAGAAGCCTTGGCAGTTGTTTGGGCACTTAAACATTTCAAGGATACAATTTATAATTACCCAGTTCATGTTCTTACAGATCACCAACCATTAATTCCCTTGTTCAAAAATAAGAATCCAGTTGGAAAGTTTGCTAGATATTTGCTCACAATTCAAGAATTCAATCCCACATTTGGATATATTCCAGGAAAGCAAAATGTTGTAGCGGATGCGTTTTCTCGACACGTAGCTGCGATTCAGTTAAATTACCCAGCATTAGATGCTACAGTAGTAGAAACGGAACAAAGACAAGACCCCATATGGGCACCCGTCATTAAATTTTTGACTAAGCAAGACACTCGCCCGATTCATAAACCGCCAGTACCATTGAAAGAACTAGTTATGTTGGACAATTTACTGTGTAGAGTAGTAAAGCTAGGGACAGCCCCGAGGAAATGTTGTCAGTTAGTTGTTCCAGCTGTCTTGGTACCAACTGTGTTAAAAATTATCCATGATGCTCCTGCAAGTGCACATCCAGGAAAGGATCGTACACTCCAACAAGGTCGATTGAAATATTTTTGGCCAAAAATGGCTAAGGAGATTGCTCATTATGTTGACAGATGTTTAACTTGTTTACAGCACAAGGGACATGTTTCAGGACCTAATCCAATTCAGGTGTACCCAGCAACTAAAGCTCCTTGGGAACGAATATCGATGGACTTATTGACAAATTTTGCGGAAACAGAGAAAGGGAACAAACATTTGCTTGTAATGGTCGATAATTTTTCACGGTTTTGCGAACTAGTTCCTATCCCGAACAAAACAGCTGAAACCATAGCCAGCGCATTCCATGACCAAATAATTTGTAGATATAGTATGCCTAAAGTAATCCTTTCAGATAATGGTCCAGAATTCAGTAATAGTATTCTAACTAGCTTGTGTGATTTATATAACATCAAAAAATGTAGCATCATGCCTTATCATCCGGCAAGTAATGGACTAGCTGAACGTACTAACAGGAAAGTGTTAGATGCCTTGAGAGTCACGTTGAATTTTGATAACAACAATTGGGATGATTTTATACCCTTAATTCAGTGTGCTATAAATTCTTCAATTAATGTTTCTACTGGTGACACACCTCACGCTATTCTTTATGGTACAGATAAGATCCTCCCTAATGAATTGATTAACGTACCTCCTACTCCCTTATATAACGTAGATGATTTTGTTCAAGTGAAGCGTAGACAAATGCAATTAGTATTCAAGAAAATACGAGAACAACTGTCCAAAGCAACAGCCGAGTTCACTCTAGCAAGGAATGCACGAGCTAAACCCAATAAAATAACTATTGGATCTGTAGTAATGATACTTAACCAACACAGGTCTGGTCCTATGTACAAGTTAACTAAGAAATTTTTGGGTCCATATAAGGTAATCGAGCTTATTAAAGGTAACAAATACAGACTTAAGAACTTGTTAACAGGAGAGTATATAAATGAACATTTAGACCACATGAAGTTAGCTAAAATGACTGTTGACGAGACTGATGAGGAAGATGACAATGAACTTACCCAGACAGATACTCCTACTCGGACACCACCTTCTGTGGTTGACAGACCACTTGATGTTCAGCAACCCCATACTAGCAATTATAATCTTAGATCTAGACCTCTCGTTTCAACCGTGCACTCACCACACGTCCATTGGCTAGATGTTAACGAGGATATCTCTCAAGATGATAGTTTGTCACATGAAGTTTCATCTGTTCCGGACCTTCAGTCAGAGCCAGAGTTGTATAGTGCTCTGGATGAGCTAGGTGTAGATATCCGCAGAATTTATAATTGATTGCACTCTGCAGTTATTCTGTTTGTTTTGAAAAAAAAAAACTCATTTGCAGTATTTCTACCACATGTGTCTTATTATTACCATTATATATAATGTATAGTTTTTCTCAACTTTATTTGGTTATAAATTAGATGCCATTGTTAAGTCTACTACCATTTGTATTTTTACAGTGCTTGTCATAAGAGTTATTATTGTTCTAGCAACCACATTGTGGCCAGTGAATCCTGACTGCTATCACGCAGATGTTAGTCTTCTTGATCCAGGTCTTGTATATGCTTGTAAATATATTGCACATTATATATATTGTACATTGGTCTTGTAAATATATTGTATATTTCGAAAAAAAAAAAAAAAAGAGAAAAAAAAAAATCATTATCTATCTTGAAATTCAATTGTGGTTGTTAGGTCAGAACTTTGTTCTATTAATGTAATAATTGTTTAATTTTGTATGGTTTTCAAGCACATGCCATTGACACATGTTAATAATTTTGTTTAGGCAATACCTTGAGTTGTATTGTTCATATCTGATCAGTAGACATACACATGTTCTTAATACTCTGATTTAATCAAAGCATTGTTACCATGATTTTCACCTATTATGATGAATTTTTTTTTTTTGGTGCATATATGCCGAGTTGTTTGTATTACGCACACCTGATCTTCTTTCAATGTTTTATTATGCAAATTTCACATGTAAGCCATTATTGTATGCCACCGAGGTCCTTTCAGTATCATTGTAACTATATAGCTAGCCAGAGCTTGTCGACAAGGGACGTCGACTTGGTAGCGTGTCCGAGCGGTGTTATACTCAAATTCTGTCAGTTGAAATGTAACCAATCACAGGCAAGTAGGCCTCTGACGTCATGCCAGACAGAGGAGCATCAAGCATGCTCCCAGCAGCCTCAGTTATCCTCACAGACTCAGAGTAGAAGGACCTCGGCTAGGCAGATATATACCTTGCTATCTCAGTCAATAAATATATACAGAAGCGACTACTGTGTCTACCTTCTACCCCGAACAAGGCAAACGAATACATTCATGCATACATATATACATACATTCATGCATACATATATACATACATTCATGCATACATATATACATACATTCATGCATACATATGTACATACATTCATGCATACATATATACATACATTCATGCATACATATATACATACATTCATGCATACATATGTACATACATTCATGCATACATATATACATACATTCATGCATACATATATACATACATTCATGCATACATATATACATACAGCATAGTCCGTCTCGGCGCTAGCTACTGAGCTCCACCTTACCAGCCTAGCCTATATTCTACTTCTTCGACTTCATCTACTTCAACAACTTATCTACTTATTCTACTTCATCTACTTCTATTTACACTACTTTTCTACTTCATCTATTACTATTTAAGCTACTTTTCGACTTATTCTACTTCATCTACTTGTTCTACTTCATCTACTTATTCTACTTCATCTACTTCAACTACTTTTCTACTTTTTGCTCTCCCTTAAGTTCTTTGTTTTTCTTCATTATTTTTACATTAACAATGTTCTTTATAGTGTTCCTGTACTCACCTAGTTGTGCTTGCGGGGGTTGAGCTCTGGCTCTTTGGTCCCGCCTCCCAACTGTCAATCAATCAACTGTTTCTAACTTCTAATTTTTTCCCTCACCCACACACACACACACACCAGGAAGCAGCCCGTGGCAGCTGTCTAACTCCCAGGTACCTATTTAGTGCTAAATAACAGGGGCATAGGGTGAAAGAAACTCTGCCCATTTGTTTCCGCCTCCACCGGGGATCGATCCCCGGACTCTAGGACTATGAATCCCGAACGCTGTCCACTCAGCCGTCAGGCCCTTATGTGTGACTGTGTGTGGTAAATTTATACAAATATCAGAAACAGTTACATTAGAAGGTCTCTTGTCATCCCTGTGGTTGAGTGGACACCGCCTGCGACTCATAATCCTAGGGTCCGGGGATCGATCCCCGGCGATGGCGGAACAATTGGACAGAGTTTCTTTCACCCTGATGCTTCTGTTGACCTAGCAGTAAATAGATACCTGGGAGTTGGACAGCTGCTACGGGCTG
The DNA here is from genome assembly GCF_040958095.1 of Procambarus clarkii. Lineage (NCBI taxonomy): Eukaryota > Metazoa > Arthropoda > Malacostraca > Decapoda > Cambaridae > Procambarus > Procambarus clarkii. The sequence goes on along the minus strand of NC_091160.1, from coordinate 34,250,394 downwards.
CTTCCCGGGGGGTGTTTAACAAAAAAAAGAGGCCTGCTCGAGGACCGGGCCGCGGGGACGCTCTGCCCCGAAATCATCTCAAGATAACCTCAAGATAAGATTGACTTCCACTTCACATTAGTGAAGTCAACACTTTACTCAACGAATTCAAACTCAAGTGCGGCCGAAGCCTCACTTCCCGCGAGGAATTCAACTCTCAACTTTGAATTGGACTTGAAGAAGCTGGACCCAACACAGCAACTTTACAGAATCGAAGGATTCAACACGTTAGACGGAACTTTAAGCTGGGAACTAGATGAAACTTTAAGCTGGGAAGCTGACGAAACTTTAAACTGGGAAGCTGGTGAAACTTTAAGCTGGGAAGCTGACGAAACTTTAAACTGGGAAGCTGGTGAAACTTTAAGCTGGGAAGCTGACGAAACTTTAAACTGGGAAGCTGGTGAAACTTTAAGCTGGGAAGCTGACGAAACTTTAAACTGGGAAGTTGATGAAACTTTAAGCTGGGAAGCTGGTGAAACTTTAAACTGGGAAGCTGGTGAAACTTTAAACTGGGAAGCTGACGAAACTTTAAACTGGGAAGTTGATGAAACTTTAAGCTGGGAAGCTGGTGAAACTTTAAGCTGGGAAGCTGACGAAATTTTAAACTGGGAAGTTGATGAAACTTTAAGCTGGGAAGCTGGTGAAACTTTAAACTGGGAAGCTGGTGAAACTTTAAACTGGGAAGCTGACGAAACTTTAAACTGGGAAAGCTGACGAAACTTTAAGCTGGGGAAGCTGACTTAAGTTAACGTCTTGCAACAGAAGTGTGATTTCAACTTTAACCCCGAGGTAAATCTTTAACTTTAGGCCCACAACTTACTGTAATTAACTTTCTAACAGATTGAGGTTAACTTAGTCTCTAGAGCTTATTTACTGACTGATGTGTAAGCTTACTAACTATAGCTAACTGGCCGTTTGAGTCAAGCTTACTAGATAACTAAAAGATCAAGCTTAATTTATTGTCTGAACAAGCTATCCAGCTTGAGATATGAGGTTTCTGGCTTGTGTTATAGCTATAAGGAGTCATCCAGCTTGGAATATGAGGCTTCCAGGCCCGTGTTATAGCTATAAGGAATCATCCAGCTTGGAATATGAGGCTTCCAGGCCTGTGTTATAGCTATAAGGAATCATCCAGCTTGGAATATGAGGCTTCCAGGCCTGTGTTATAGCTATAAGGAATCATCCAGCTTGGAATATGAGGCTTCCAGGCCTGTGTTATAGCTATAAGGAATCATCCAGCTTGGAATATGAGGCTTCCAGGCCTGTGTTATAGCTATAAGGAATCATCCAGCTTGAGATATGAGGTTCCAGGCCTGTGTTATAGCTATAAGGAATCATCCAGCTTGGAATATGAGGCTTCCAGGCCTGTGTTATAGCTATAAGGAGTCATCCAGCTTGAGATATGAGGTTCCAGGCCCGTGTTATAGCTATAAGGAGACATCCAGCTTGAGATATGAGGTTCCAGGCTCGTGTTATAGCTATAAGGAGACATCCAGCTTGAGATATGAGGTTCCAGGCCTGTGTTATAGCTATAAGGAATCATCCAGCTTGGAATATGAGGCTTCCAGGCCTGTGTTATAGCTATAAGGAGTCATCCAGCTTGAGATATGAGGTTCCAGGCCT
>NC_091160.1:34231232-34243732 GCF_040958095.1 Procambarus clarkii | reverse complement strand
CCTGCAGCTGCCATTATTATTATTATTTGGTCAACAAAAAGTAGCCAATCAGCGCCTCATTGGTCTCAGAGCGCGGCACCTGTATGGTCAACACTTCACCCTTATCACCCTTTACACCTTTTAATGCCTCGAACTGGTACTCATTTGGACAAGAGGTGCTGGCGGCGGCCGGTGCTGGAGTGCGGGTAGAGGTTTGGGAGGGCCAAGAGAGGTAGTAATTTACTAACACTTGTCTCAGTTCTGATACTACTCTATTATGGACAATATGTCATAATTATCTGCCCTTGTGATCTTACCAACGCCTTCCTTATCTCTCTCTCTCTCTCTCTCTCTCTCTTACACACCTGAGACTCGGAGACAGAAAGATAGACAGAAAAAGAGGGAGACAGCGAAAGATAGAGAAAGACAGAGGGAGACAGAGAGAAAGACACAGACAGACATCTAGAGAGATAAGTGCTACAATCCCCAACACCCCCCCCCCACCTCCCCCCCCCCCAATCAGCCATAACCCGGACAAAACTAATCGCCAATCCGACCCACAAGACGAGCGCCGCGGCACCTATCAATATTGGCGGGAAAAACTCTCTCTCTTCCCGCCTGGCGTCGACGCGCCCCCCCCCCCCCCCTCTCCCAATCTTCCGTAGCCTCCTCCTCCTCCGCGGCCGCACTAAAGAGGTGTCTGTTATAGCTCGGGGGGTCACCTGATCATCGGGGTCGGCTATGAAGAATAATAACCCACAGAATCAGACCGTGAAAAAGGCGTAGCAATCAAATTAGCTCCTACGCCCGCGCCAGAAGGGCGTACGAGACCCTCGCCCCGAGCGCCCGGCAGCAGATGGCCGGCCTGGAAAACTAATCGTACCGTTTGAGGCTACACGATAATGAGTATATTTCAGACCCCGCTTAAGACGCCTAAATACATCCTGTACTCAACACATACACGCAAAGTATTGTTCCCGAAGGCTACGGGGTATTGACCACCTTCGAAAAGTCAATAACATGTCGCTGACGGGAAATTGGCCGGGCGTCACCTGGGGACCGAAGTCCATGTAGCGGACTTGACAAGTCGTAGATCAAGCCGGCAAGTCCTTATGTTACCTACGTGAGAGATTCCCGTCAAGGCTTGCCGGCACCGCGTCGTTAGTTGGTCGTTAGTTAGTTAGTCGTTAGTTAGTTAGTCGTTAGTTCAAACAGTTAGCAACACAACCTGACAGTTAACAACACAACCTGAAAGTTAACAACACAAGAGGAAACTAGATTGTTTCCTCCAAGGAGTGCCGGACCAACCGGGCTGTGGTGGGTATGTGGGCCTGCGGGCCGCTCCAAGCAACAGCCTGGTGGACCAAACTCTCACAAGTCAAGCCTGGCCTCGGGCCGGGGCCTGGGGGAGTAGAACAACTCCCAGAACCCCATCAACCAGATCCTTAACAACTAACCATTTCAAACAACTTCCACCGGAGCAAACGACCGTAACTACCGGAGACTCGTAAATAAGCTGAAGTAATACTAACATTTAAGTATGAAGATAGGTAAGGGGGGGGGAGGGGGAGGGGGGAGGGAGGATTTTGGACCAGACTTCCCTACCATTCATGCCTTGTAAGACACCGAGCCGGCAGGTCTGGTCCAGGACTTTGCAACATCCGGTCAGAATCAAATTGGCAATTGAAACCCCTGCCAAAACATAGTTCAGAAAGCAGTTTGTAAAGCATTGAATATAATGTTATGAAAGCATGAATTTCCTTAGAAAATTCAGAGCCCAAAAAAAAAACAGATTTTTCTCAGAAAATTCAGAGCAAAATAAATAGAATTTTCTCAAAGAATTCTTCAGAAAAGTCTATGAATTTTTCAGAGAATGTCTGAAAGTTCCTCGTAGAAACCCCCCCAAATACTATTACAAAATGGAGATACTGCCCTAATTGTGCTCTCAGAGTCATAAATTGGTCTGAAACCACCTCATTCCGGCCATCAGTAATTTAATGTTGATTAGGTTCATAAAGACTACTATATAAACCTATGTAATGCTGCACGACCTAAATAGGATGTAAGTTAGACAGATAGCCCCTAGAAATCAAACCCAGTAAGTGCAAAGTTATGAGAATAGGTTTGGGAGAAGTTAAGACTCAACCAGTTCCGTTTGAACTAGATACTCAATTGTAAAGAGGCTGGCCCAAGAGCTATTCCTCTCTCTCTCTCTATAAACAATATTAGCTGAGCATTATCAAGTTGGTACATACCTTGAGGTTACCTTCAGGTGCTTCCGGGGCTTAGCGTCCCCGCGGCCCGGTCGTCGACCAGGCCTCCTGGTTGCCGGACTGATCAACCAGGCTGTTGGACGCGGCTGCTCGCAGCCTGACGTATGAGTCACAGCCTGGTTGATCAGGTATCCTTTGGAGGTGCTTATCCACATATGGTACATATGGTTGGTACATATGGTACATATGTACCAACCTTGGTACATATACCCACACACATATTTCAAGTAATACTTAGAACAATTGAAATTCCTGTTGCAATTTTGATATAAAATTTATAATTTTCATCAACTAGATTTAATTTTTTCCTTGTTTTCAGAGTGTGGGAATAATACTTTTCCTGATTGCAAATGCAAGCAATGTTTCACGTTTGTCAACATTTGTCAAGACAAGCAATCAATTTACTCAATCACTGTTGACATGCACAACTGGGGCCCAGGAGCTCAACATGTACATGCTCAGTGACCTCAACATTGTCAGTGATACAGGTAATAATCATGTACTAAATATCACACAAATAAACTGTCACTGTAACAGTAAATGTTCCCTACATATGTGTGTGGTTCCCCTACACATATGTGTGTGGTTCCCTACACATGTGTGGGTCTCAATGATTCTGATACGGGGATGGAACTCGGTCTCGCTACACTGAAGGAAAGATAGTATCGTGAACATGATAACGACAGATTCTAAGGTTCTATATAAGAATCTTAGAATCATACATACATACATACATACACACATACATACATACATACATACATACATACATACATACATACATACATACATACATATATACATACATACATATACATACCCATACAATCAACAGTTGATTGACAGTTGAGAGGCGGGACCAAAGAGCCAAAGCTCAACCAACGCAAGCATAATTAGGTAAGTACAATTAGGTAAGTACATACATATATACATACATGCATACATACATACATACATACATACATACATACATACATACATACATACATACATACATACATACATACACACATACATACATGCATACATCAAATCGATTTCTCAATTTATTTTCACTAATTTCTGAATTATCAAATAAATTAATGACTCAGTAATTACTGTAATCAATCCGGAAAACTCCAATTTAACCAAATTAATTGTCCCCTATTAACCGGCTGCCACTGAGAAGTCCCTGTTGACAGGGGAAGAAAATACAAGCTTCCCTATTAACCAGATCCTCTCTAAATGTCCCTATTAACAGAGAAGAGAAAATAGGCTCCCATTTTGACAAATTCCGTCTAGGTGTCCCTATTATTACCAGGCTAGACTACGCTATCCATTAGGGAGTTGTCGTTTGGGGTAATTAAGGGGGGGGGCGAATTGCCCCCTATTCATTCTGATGGTGGTTCCTGACGTGGCGGTAATTAAAGGTCGTTAACGACACATTATGGGCTCTCTGCTTGTTAGGGAGGGCACGAAAAAAAGTTAAATGATTAATGAAATGTGTTAATTAGGAAAAGGGGGAATTGTGTTGTCTAGGAGAAGATTTTGTGTGTGTGTGTGTGTGTGTGTGTGTGTGTGTGTGTGTGTGTGTGTGTGTGTGTGTGTGTGTGTGTGTGTGTGTGTGTGTGTGTGTAATTCTGAGTAATTCACACTAAACAACCAAGCCACGTAACTGGTTGATCAATATACGAGGCTGGTCTGACCAACTCAACTGTTGTGAGTTAGTTGAGTCTGCTGCACACAACTCAAGGGCAGACTGCCTGCCTGTCTGCGCGGGTGTGTGTGGTCATATGTTATCAATTGACTGTGCAGCCAAACCTTTTATGTAAACAAAAGCACATGTGGCCAGTTGACCCTTTAAACAAAGCCATTCATTAAAATTATTTACTGAATTAATAAACTCCAATACACCATTAGTTGTATATGTAAATAAGCTCATTGATAACCAGCTGACTGTGTGTAAACAAGCGTGAACAGCTGACTGTGTAAACATGAACAGCTGACTGTGTCAACAAACATGAACAGCTGACTGTGTAAACATGAACAGCTGACTGTGTCAACAAACATGAACAGCTGACTGTGTCAACAAACATGAACAGCTGACTGTGTCAACAAACATGAACAGCTGACTGTGAAAACACGAACAGCTGACTGTGTCAACAAACATGAACAGCTGACTGTGAAAACACGAACAGCTGACTGTGTCAACAAACATGAACAGCTGACTGTGAAAACACGAACAGCTGACTGTGTCAACAAACATGAACAGCTGACTGTGAAAACACGAACAGCTGACTGTGTCAACAAACATGAACAGCTGACTGTGTCAACAAACATGAACAGCTGACTGTGAAAACATGAACAGCTGACTGTGTCAACAAACATGAACAGCTGACTGTGAAAACATGAACAGCTGACTGTGTCAACAAACATGAACAGCTGACTGTGAAAACATGAACAGCTGACTGTGTCAACAAACATGAACAGCTGACTGTGAAAACACGAACAGCTGACTGTGTCAACACACATGAACAGCTGACTGTGAAAACACGAACAGCTGACTGTGTAAACATGAACAGCTGACTGTGTCAACAAACATGAACAGCTGACTGTGTAAACATGAACAGCTGACTGTGTCAACAAACACGAACAGCTGACTGTGAAAACACGAACAGCTGACTGTGTCAACAAACGACAACTCCACTAACTACACAACCACCACAAACCAACTAAATCAAAACAATAACATCGCAAGTCAATAAGCTCCGAATTGTCATCCAGCGAAGCAACAAAAAACAATTAGAGGCGGCCGTAGATTGTTTAAAACTCAATATTGCTCACAAAATCTCCCGGGAAGGGAGTCTAAATTGAAGACGACCGAGGAAGATTGCAACACCACCCCTCTAGGCCTGCAGGGGCCAAACTCCTGGGCAAGTACGCGGGGTTATAAGCTTTGAGGGGAAGTGTGGTTTAGCCTACTTTTTGCCCGTCCGGGAGCTCCATCTGTAGGTATAGGTTTCTTCTCTTATTGAAGGATCTGGACTCTAGCTCGATGTCTCTAGGCTATATTTATATATATATATATATATATATTATATATATATATATATATATTATATATATATATATACATATATATGTATATAATTTATATTTATCCACAAAACATAAATGGAAATAGAAAAAAAAATGATTCTAAGTTCCATATGGCAACACAAGAAACTATAGACGATTGATCCAAAACAAGTGCGATGGGTCTGAAAAAAAAATGAGCATAGGATCCGGGTTCGGTAAGAACTTTACAGTCGGGTTGGATTCCGATAGGCAGTAAATAAAATGGGATTCAATCCTATTAGATGAAATCGAAAGGTTTTATGCATGAGTGGCGGAAAAGCTCGATAATCTGGGGCAAATTCTCACCCTTATGGCATGATTAGAGGGAGGAAGAAGATGCAATGCTCAGCGAAAATAGGAGGATAGGGGATTGAGTGGAGGATTAGGAGGAACAGCTGCTGCTATCCCCCCCTCCCAATGCTACTTCAACGCACAAACAGTAGCACAAACAGTAGCACAAACAGCACTACAAACAACAGCACAAACAGTAGCACAAACAGCAGCACAAACAGTAGCACAAACAGTAGCACAAACAGTACTACAGACAACAGCACAAACAACAGCACAAACAGCAGCACAAACAACAGCACAAACAGCAACACAAACAGTAGCATAGCAGCACAAACAGCAGCACAAACAGTAGCACAAACAGCAACACAAACAGCAACACAAACAGCAACACAAACAGTAGCATAGCAGCACAAACAGCAGCACAAACAGTAGCACAAACAGCAGCACAAACAGCAACACAAACAACAGCACAAACAGTAGCACAAACAGCAGCACAAACAGCAGCACAAACAGCAGCACAAACAGTAGCACAAACAGCAGCACAAACAGCAACACAAACAACAGCACAAACAGTAGCACAAACAGCAGCACAAACAGCAGCACAAACAGCAGCACAAACAGTAGCACAAACAGCAGCACAAACAGCAACACAAACAACAGCACAAACAGTAGCACAAACAGCAGCACAAACAGCAGCACAAACAGCAGCACAAACAGCAGCACAAACAGCAACACAAACAACAGCACAAACAGTAGCACAAACAGCAGCACAAACAGCAGCACAAACAGCAACACAAACAGCAGCACAAACAGCAGCACAAACAGCAGCACAAACAGCAGCACAAACAGCAACACAAACAACAGCACAAACAGTAGCACAAACAGCAGCACAAACAGCAGCACAAACAGCAGCACAAACAGTAGCACAAACAGCAACACAAACAACAGCACAAACAACAGCACAAACAGCAGCACAAACAGCAGCACAAACAGCAACACAAACAGCAGCACAAACAGCAGCACAAACAGCAGCACAAACAGCAGCACAAACAGCAACACAAACAACAGCACAAACAGTAGCACAAACAGCAGCACAAACAGCAACACAAACAGCAGCACAAACAGCAGCACAAACAGCAACACAAACAACAGCACAAACAGTAGCACAAACAGCAGCACAAACAGCAGCACAAACAGTAGCACAAACAACAGCACAAACAGCAACACAAACAACAGCACAAACAGTGACACAAACAACAACACAAACAGCAGCACAAACAATACACCCGGAAGACCTAAGTTAACAATACGACTCACAGAATAAAACTGCCAAACAGAACTAGTGTTTCCAACACTAACATTGTCACATGGACCTTTGAAGAGGTCCAAAGATACGGAACGAGACCTGTTCCGGAGCTGAGGGGATTGAGCTATGAGGAAAGACTGAGGGGAACTGGACCTTACCACACTGGAGGAAAGGAGAGATAGGGAGGGGACATGATAACAACATACAAGATTATGAGGGAAATTGACAAAGTAGACGTTGTTCAACTCTGTGACTCATTCACAACAGCTGAATGACTCGTCGAGTTATGTTCACTAGTTCAGTATAATTGATTCATTGTCTGTTTTATCTCTGTATCTATCTTTCTGCTGTGTACTCCTCGTTTAGCTGTGTCTCTATCTCTCTCTCTCCCTGCCTGTGTACTTCTTTGTCTCTCTCTGTGCACCTGTGTCGTCGTTGATTACAGGTGCACTGGCTTGGAGATCGAGCCTTGATTCCTGTGTCAGAACATTCACCAATTAACTGGGAAGCTTAATATCATCCACTGGTCCGTGGATACCTTTAGTGCGTGGTGTAGTCACCTAGTGGTGAGTACATCGTACTCACGTAGGTACTCACCTTGGTAAGTACACCGTACTCACGTAGGTACTCACCTTGGTAAGTACCTCGCACGAAAGGTGTCTCTCATGTCGTCGGAACCTGAACCTGTGTGTGTGGTAGTTACAGGATGAGAGCTACGGTCGTGGTGTCCCGTCTTCCCAGCACTCTTTGTCATATAACGCTTTGAAACTACTGACGGTCTTGGCCTCCACCACCTTCTCACTTAACTTGTTCCAACCGTCTACCACTCTGTTTGCGAAAGTGAATTTTCTTATATTTCTTCGGCATCTGTGTTTAGCTAGTTTAAATCTATGACCTCTTGTTCTTAAAGTTCCAGGTCTCAGGAAATCTTCCTTATCAATTTTATCAATTCCTGTTACTATTTTGTATGTTATTATTATTTGTGTGTGTGTGTGTGTGTGTGTGTGTGTGTGTGTGTGTGTGTGTGTGTGTGTGTGTGTGTGTGTGTGTGCACTCAGCTAGTTGTGCTTGCTGGGGTTGAGCTCTGGCTCTTTGGTCCCGCCTCTCAACTGTCAATCAACTGGTGTACAGGTTCCTGAGCCTATTGGGCTCTATCATATCTACACTTGAGACTGTGTATGGAGTCAGCCTCCACCACATCACTGCCTAGTGCATTCCATCTGTTAACTACTCTGACACTGAAAAAGTTCTTTCTAACGTCTCTGTGGCTCATTTGGGTACTCAGTTTCCACCTGTGTCCCCTTGTTCGCGTCCCACCAGTGTTGAATAGTTTATCTTTATCTACCCTGTCAATTCCTCTGAGAACTTTGTAGGTAGTGATCATGTCTTCCCCGAGCTGTCCTGTCTTCCAGCGATGTGAGGTGCATTTCCCGCAGCCTTTCCTCGTAACTCATGCCTCTTAGTTCTGGGACTAGTCTAGTGGCATACCTCTGAATTTTTTCCAGCTTCGTCTTGTGCTTGACAAGGTACGGGCTCCATGCTGGGGCCACATACTCCAGGATTGGTCTTACATATGTGGTGTACAAGATTCTGAATGATTCCTTACACAGATTCCTGTGCGTGTGTGTGTACAATGATCATAAAAACACTGATCCAAGTATGCAGAATAACCACATGTGAAAAATAGAGAATGCTTAACGTGTTTTCGGCTAATTCGCCTTCATCAGAGCAAAGTAGAATGAAGATCTTAATTCTACTTTGCTCTGATGAAGGCGAATTAGCCGAAAACGCGTTAAGCATTCTCTATTTTTCACATGATATATATATATATATATATATATATATATATATATATATATATATATATATATATATATATATATATATATATATATATATATATATATATATATATATATATATGATGAATGGAGGTGTTTGAGGAGGAGAGTGAAGGAGCAAGACATATGCACCAGCGAACATCAAAGAAGTTTTATGTGGGACTTGACAGGAATATCGAGTGGTGTGAAGACGGGCAGCAAACAGTCGGAAGTTGACGCCAGAGGTGTGACTCTGGAACAATAACGACCCATGTTGGAGCTCACATTGACCCACGTTAGGGCCCACCATGACCTATGTGAGGATCGATAAGGGAGGGAATGGCCAATAATTCTTAAGGTTCCCCCCCCTATTCCCATCCATTTTCTTTGTCGGTCACGTTTTCTATGTGTATGCCCACTGTCGCCGTGTCAGCTGTTTTCTTTGGGGGTGTTATTGTAGAAGATGGGAAGCGGTGGTGTCCTAATTCCCGGACACTTGTTTAAATCTGCGTGAATATAGTTGTGCGGAAGCGTGCCCAAACGTCTCGGTCGGCCTGCTTGGCTCTAATTGGCTGTTAGCTACCGACTATGTTGAGTATTTACATGTTTCACTCTTACGAAACCTGTATATCTTTCCTCAATCATGGTAGTTTATGCCTGTCTGGCTTAAGCCCTCTCGTGTGTATTCACCTACTTGTGCTTGCGGGGGTTGAGCTCTACTCTTTCGCCCCGCCTCTCAACTGTCAATCAACAGTTTCTAACTTTCTACTACTACTTTTTTTTCCTCATCACGCACACACACACCCCAGGAAGCAGCCCGTGACAGCTGACTATCTCCCAGGTACCTATTTACTGCTAGGTAACAGGGGCATAGGGTGAAAGAAACTCTACCCAATGTTTCTCTCCGGCGCCCGGGATCGAACCTGGGACCACAGGATCACATGTCCAACGTGCTTTCCGATCGGCTGGCCGGCCCCCGTCTGTGTGTGTGTGTGTGTGTGTGTGTGTGTGTGTGTGTGTGTGTGTGTGTGTGTGTGTGTGTGTGTGTGTGTGTGTGTGTGTGTGTGTGTGCGTCAAGCAAGTCATCCACATCATTTTATCGCAAGACAAACCATAATAATTTATATAAATAATTTTAATTTTAATAATAACTCGATAATTTAGACGGAGGAGCTGAAATCTCACAGATACAAGCACTTCCCCCCCCCCGCTTCCCAGGTGAGCACAACCAAGCAAGAAACACACTTCTAAACAAGCAAACACACGCACACACACATCAACGCACGCAAACACACACACGACCCAAGACACAACAGCCCTGTGCCGAGAAAACTGTGGTGTCGAGAGAGAGAGAGAGAGAGAGAGAGAGAGAGAGAGAGAGAGAGAGAGAGAGAGAGAGAGAGAGAGAGAGAGAGAGAGAGAGAGAGAGAGAGAGAGAGAGAGAGAGACGGCCCGCCATCAAAGGCAGGAGTGTGAATGGACAGGAAGACTCGCTTCTTTTGATCTGCCACTACACTGACACTCTCCCAGGCCCTCACAAAGGTGGCGACGCTGACGTACACAAGGGTGTCAACACCTCTCACTCCCACCTCTCTCTCTCTCTCTCTCTCTCTCTCTCTCTCTGTCTCTCTCTCTCTCTCTCTGTCTCTCTCTCTCTCTCTCTCTCTCTCTCTCTCTCTCTCTCTCTCTCTCTCTCTCTCTCTCTCTCTCTCTCTCTCTCTCTCTCTCTCTCTCTCTCTCTCTCTCTCTCGCTCGACCTCACCACAATCACTGCTCACTGGTATGGCTCTAAGAAATGTACACCGCAAGCAGTCATACGCACTAACGTAACTCGAGGCAATCAGCCATACGCACTAACGTAACTCGAGGCAATCAGCCATACGCACTAACGTAACTCGAGGCAATCAGCCATACGCACTAACGTAACTCGAGGCAATCAGCCATACGCACTAACGTAACTCGAGGCAATCAGCCATATGCACTAACGTAACTCGAGGCAATCAGCCATACGCACTAACGTAACTCGAGACAATCAGCCATATGCACTAACGTAACTCGAGGCAATCAGCCATATGCACTAACGTAACTCGAGGCAATCAGCCATATGCACTAACGTAGCTCGAGACAATCAGCCATACACACTAACGTAACTCGAGACACTCAGCCATACGCACTAACGTAACTCGACGCAATCAGTCATACACACTAACGTAATTCGAGGCAATCAGCCATACGCACTAACGTAACTCGAGTCAATCAGCCATACGCAATAACACAGTTAGTGCGTATGGTGCGTATGAAATGATCAGGTAGAAATGATTAGAAATGAAACTACCTAAGAAATGATCAGGTAGAAATGATTAGAAATGAAACTACCTAAGAAATGATCAGGTAGAAAACAGAGGGATAATAGCTGAAATTAAGATGGAAGGATGAAGACGGTCCTTGTGGGTGTCGGGTCATCTAGGGAGACGAGGGAGCCGCTGAGGGTGGTCAAGGAGACCATATATCGTATACGTCATCCCTTAGGGCATATACGCTATATAGCTCCTCAACTTTTACAGATGAGGAGCGTCATCACAAGCCATCACCCGTGACGGGGTGGCCGGGGAAGGAGCAGAGCAAGTGACTATGAGCTTCAGCAGTAGTCAAGGAAAGTCGAAAATTCCATTTTGGCAGCCGGATGCTGCTTCTGGAAACTTTTCCTTATTAAGGACTACTCATAGCCCAGTTGATAGAGCCTCGGACTCACGAGCCATGGGTTCAGGGTTCGAGTCTCCTGCAGCCCTGCAGGTGAATGGAAAAAGGAAGTTAGTGAGTCTGTCCGCTGGTGCAATGCAGTTGTAGCTGACGATCTCTTTCATTCTGGCCGAAAAGGAGGGAATCCGTAATTTGAGGAATTCCTCAAGAATGCAAGTAACGAGGGAGATTCAGGACAGAAACAATAGCCGAGTTTGTAGCGAAGTTGTAGTTTTAGTGAAGTTGTAGAGTATACAGCACGAGGGAAGGTCTTGGACCACTTCCTGAGATAATGTCCCACCATCTAAGACATAGTCGAGAGGCGGGACCAAAGAGACAAAGCTCAACCCCCGCAAGCACAATTAGATAAGTACAATTAGGTAAGGTAAGTACACTGACCATACGTGTGTCGAAATAAACATTCAGTTTGGAAAAACACTTTGCCAAATTGGGTCCTTAAAAGTATATCCTCCCACTTTGCCCAGCAAGATAACTCGAGGAGTTGTAAGATGTCCATCCCTTGTTTGACAGTCTGTTCACCTGAGACAGTTATGTGCAAGTCCCCCAGCTGTGTCTGGGACACAGCTGGGGGATGTTCATGGCAGCATGAACAACGCTGCCCAACTCACACGTGGGACAAAATGAAAATTACACCATTTACCAGCCAATGTCATCCCATTTTTCCTGCAATTCTATGCTATTTCCACCTTCCATCTGTTCCTTCTGTCACCTTAGTCTAGGCACCTGAGTCCTGCTCAGTCCATACTTCGCTGAGATTGTTTGCCTCGTCTAGGAACATTGACATGTACACGCGCATTCCCTCCGGTAGGTCGTTTGCATAGATTAGTTGCAGCAACAGGCCCGCGACCGAGCCTTGAGAGGGCCCTGGCTTGCCGCAGGAAGGGTGGTGGTGGGGGGGATGATGAGGGGGGGTGTGGGTGTGGGGGATTATGAGGGGGGTGTGGGTGTGGGGGATGATGAGGGGGTGTGTGGGTG
>NC_091160.1:34201723-34230732 GCF_040958095.1 Procambarus clarkii | reverse complement strand
CACGGACCAATGGGCGAGGTTTCTGACACCTTGGATTGCACTACCGGCTCCGTGGCCCACACGCTTGCACTCGCTACTCCGGCCACCTCGCTACACCGGCCACAGGTCAACTTTAGAGTCCCTTCCAGAGAGCGGACGGAGGCCCTCAACCTCTATAGTCTTCAGGAGATCTTCAGCTGAAGCATTAGAAGCTGAACTCATTAAACTTAAACCGCTTTGAAAAGTTCCTTAAAAGGAGGGCTTAGGACCTCTGATTGTCAGAAGTAAGAGTAGGGATTAGGACCTCTGATTGTCAGTAATAAGAGTAGGGCTTAGGACCTCTGATTGTCAGTAGTAAGAGTAGGGATTAGGACCTCTGATTGTCAGTAGTAAGAGCAGGCTTAGGACCTCTGATTGTCAGTAGTAAGAGTAGAGCTTAGGACCTCTGATTTCTCTGTCTCTGTCTCTCTGTCTCTCTCTCTCTCTCTCTCTCTCTCTCTCTCTCTCTCTCTCTCTCTCTCTCTCTCTCTCTCTCTCTCTCTCTCTCTCTCTCTCTCTCTCTCTCCTTTTAAATCCCGCTTAAGAATGGATTAGTAAAATATGTGTAGTAAAGAGAGGAGCAAAAACCGCTGATAATCCCGTGTTGAGGGAGGAGAGATAATTATAAGGAAGAAGCAATTTATGGTGATAATTGAAGGCCAGCATTGAGGCGGTAATTTATATGTGATTATTAGGTGTGTGTGTGTGTGTGTGTGTGTGTGTGTGTGTGTGTGTGTGTGTGTGTGTGTGTGTGTGTGTGTGTGTGTGTGTGTGTGTGTGTGTGTGGGTGTGTGTGTGTGTGTGTGTGTGTGTGTGTGTGTGTGTGTCTTCTATTGCATTTACTTTTAAAATTATTGTCTCTGTCTCTCTCTGTCTCTCTCTCTCTCTCTCTCTCTCTCTCTCTCTCTCTCTCTCTCTCTCTCTCTCTCTCTCTCTCTCTCTCTCTCTCTCTCTCTCTCTCTCTCTCTCTCTCCCCATCTATCACTTTTCAGTATTGCTTAAGATATATTGCTATTTGAGATGGGGACTCGACGACGGCTGCATACACTGGTCTCACGTACGTGATGGCCAATGTATTTTGAGTGTGTTCATAACAAGTTCATCTTCTGTTAGGACTTCAATGATGTAATTGACCTTTTAGGGTCATTATCTCTTCCTTCCCTTTCAAGTCAGTCGTATCCAACCGCTCCTGTGAGCTTGGTTTCCGCCTCTGCTTGTATATCTGAGTTTTCCTATCAGCTCTCTAGTTCATTAGCTTTGTTGGAAGTTCCATCCGCATTAGTTTACCGCGTATTGAAGCTACATTTTTATAGGAAACTGTCCATCCTAGTTAGTTGATTGGGTAATGCGTAGATTGGGATGGAAAGGATGGATCAGGTGGATAGGAGTGTAAGTGTGAAGTTGATGGTGTGTTGTGGATGAGGGATGGAGTAGATAGTAGTGTGTGTATGAATTTATGTATATCTCGGTGTATGTAGATGTGCGTTTTGACGTACATATGTGTACAAGGACAAAAATAAAGGCATCAAATATGTATATAAAATGTATATATGTATATGTAACTGATGATAAAGGGAGCTGTTTCGTAGCGGGGGGCGACGCCCCCTGCAGCTGCCATTATTATTATTATTTGGTCAACAAAAAGTAGCCAATCAGCGCCTCATTGGTCTCAGAGCACGGCACCTGTATGGTCAACACTTCACCCTTATCACCCTTTACACCTTTTAATGCCTCGAACTGGTACTCATTTGGACAAGAGGTGCTGGCGGCGGCCGGTGCTGGAGTGCGGGTAGAGGTTTGGGAGGGCCAAGAGAGGTAGTAATTTACTAACACTTGTCTCAGTTCTGATACTACTCTATTATGGACAATATGTCATAATTATCTGCCCTTGTGATCTTACCAACGCCTTCCTTATCTCTCTCTCTCTCTCTCTCTTACACACCTGAGACTCGGAGACAGAAAGATAGACAGAAAAAGAGGGAGACAGCGAAAGATAGAGAAAGACAGAGGGAGACAGAGAGAAAGACACAGACAGACATCTAGAGAGATAAGTGCTACAATCCCCAACACCCCCCCCCCACCTCCCCCCCCCCCCAATCAGCCATAACCCGGACAAAACTAATCGCCAATCCGACCCACAAGACGAGCGCCGCGGCACCTATCAATATTGGCGGGAAAAACTCTCTCTCTTCCCGCCTGGCGTCGACGCGCCCCCCCCCCCCCCTCTCCCAATCTTCCGTAGCCTCCTCCTCCTCCGCGGCCGCACTAAAGAGGTGTCTGTTATAGCTCGGGGGGTCACCTGATCATCGGGGTCGGCTATGAAGAATAATAACCCACAGAATCAGACCGTGAAAAAGGCGTAGCAATCAAATTAGCTCCTACGCCCGCGCCAGAAGGGCGTACGAGACCCTCGCCCCGAGCGCCCGGCAGCAGATGGCCGGCCTGGAAAACTAATCGTACCGTTTGAGGCTACACGATAATGAGTATATTTCAGACCCCGCTTAAGACGCCTAAATACATCCTGTACTCAACACATACACGTAAGTATTGTTCCCGAAGGCTACGGGGTATTGACCACCTTCGAAAAGTCAATAACATGTCGCTGACGGGAAATTGGCCGGGCGTCACCTGGGGACCGAAGTCCATGTAGCGGACTTGACAAGTCGTAGATCAAGCCGGCAAGTCCTTATGTTACCTACGTGAGAGATTCCCGTCAAGGCTTGCCGGCACCGCGTCGTTAGTTGGTCGTTAGTTAGTCGTTAGTTCAGACTGTTAGCAACACAACCTGACAGTTAGCAACACAAGAGGAAACTAGCTTGTTTCCTCCAAGGAGTGCCGGACCAACCGGGCTGTGGTGGGTATGTGGGCCTGCGGGCCGCTCCAAGCAACAGCCTGGTGGACCAAACTCTCACAAGTCAAGCCTGGCCTCGGGCCGGGCTTGGGGGAGTAGAAGAACTCCCAGAACCCCATCAACCAGGTATATGTGGGCCTGCGGGCCGCTCCAAGCAACAGCCTGGTGGACCAAACTCTCACAAGTCAAGCCTGGCCTCGGGCCGGGCTTGGGGGAGTAGAAGAACTCCCAGAACCCCATCAACCAGGTATATGTGGGCCTGCGGGCCGCTCCAAGCAACAGCCTGGTGGACCAAACTCTCACAAGTCAAGCCTGGCCTCGGGCCGGGGCCTTGGGGAGTAGAAGAACTCCCAGAACCCCATCAACCAGGTATATGTGGGCCTGCGGGCCGCTCCAAGCAACAGCCTGGTGGACCAAACTCTCACAAGTCAAGCCTGGCCTCGGGCCGGGGCCTGGGGGAGTAGAACAACTCCCAGAACCCCATCAACCAGGTATATGTGGGCCTGCGGGCCGCTCCAAGCAACAGCCTGGTGGACCAAACTCTCACAAGTCGAGCCTGGCCTCGGGCCGGGGCCTGGGGGAGTAGAACAACTCCCAGAACCCCATCAACCAGGTATATGTGGGCCTGCGGGCCGCTCCAAGCAACAGCCTGGTGGACCAAACTCTCACAAGTCAAGCCTGGCCTCGGGCCGGGGCCTGGGGGAGTAGAACAACTCCCAGAACCCCATCAACCAGGTATATGTGGGCCTGCGGGCCGCTCCAAGCAACAGCCTGGTGGACCAAACTCTCACAAGTCGAGCCTGGCCTCGGGCCGGGGCCTGGGGGAGTAGAAGAACTCCCAGAACCCCATCAACCAGATCCTTAACAACTAACCATTTCAAACAACTTTCACCGGAGCAAACGACCGTAACTACCGGAGACTCGTAAATAAGCTGAAGTAATACTAACATTTAAGTATGAAGATAGGTAAGGGGGGGGGGAGGGAGGATTATGGACCAGACTACCCTACCATTCATGTCTTGTAAGACACCGGACCGGCAGGTCTGGTCCAGTACTTTGCAACATCCGGTGACAATCAAATTTGCAATTGAAACCCCGCCAAAACATAGTTCAAAAAGCAGTTTGTAAAGCATTGAATATAATGTTATGAAAGCATGAATTTCCTTAGAAAATTCAGAGCCAAAAAAAAAAAACAGATTTTTCTCAGAAAATTCAGAGCAAAATAAATAGAATTTTCTCAAAGAATTCTTCAGAAAAGTCTATGAATTTTTCAGAGAATGTCTGAAAGTTCCTCGTAGAAACCCCCCAAAATACTATTACAAAATAGAGATACTGCCCTAATTGTGCTCTCAGAGTCATAAATTGGTCTGAAACCACCTCATTCCGGCCATCAGTAATTTAATGTTGATTAGGTTCATAAAGACTACTATATAAACCTATGTAATGCTGCACGACCTAAACAGGATGTAAGTTAGACAGATAGCCCCTAGAAATCAAACCCAGTAAGTGCAAAGTTATGAGAATAGGTTTGGGAGAAGTTAAGACTCAACCGGTTCCGTTTGAACTAGATACTCAATTGTAAAGAGGCTGGCCCAAGAGCTATTCCTCTCTCTCTCTATAAACAATATTAGCTGAGCATTATCAAGTTGGTACATACCTTGAGGTTACCTTGAGGTGCTTCCGGGGCTTAGCGTCCCCGCGGCCCGGTCGTCGACCAGGCCTCCTGGTTGCCGGACTGATCAACCAGGCTGTTGGACGCGGCTGCTCGCAGCCTGACGTATGAGTCACAGCCTGGTTGATCAGGTATCCTTTGGAGGTGCTTATCCACATATGGTACATATGTGGATAAGTACATGTGTTGGTACATATACACACACACATATTTCAAGTAATACTTAGAACAATTGAAATTCCTGTTGCAATTTTGATATAAAATTTATAATTTTCATCAACTAGATTTAATTTTTTCCTTGTTTTCAGAGTGTGGGAATATTAATTTTCCTGATTGCAAATGCAAGCAATGTTTCACGTTTGTCAACATTTGTCAAGACAAGCAATCAATTTACTCAATCACTGTTGACATGCACAACTGGGGCCCAGGAGCTCAACATGTACATGCTCAGTGACCTCAACATTGTCAGTGATACAGGTAATAATTATGTACTAAATATCACACAAATAAACTGTCACTGTAACAGTAAATGTTCCCTACATATGTGTGTGGTTCCCCTACACATATGTGTGTGGTTCCCTACACATGTGTGGGTCTCAATGATTCTGATACGGGGATGGAACTCGGTCTCGCTACACTGAAGGAAAGATGGTATCGTGAACATGATAACGACAGATTCTAAGGTTCTATATAAGAATCTTAGAATCATACATACATACATACATACACACATACATACATACATACATACATACATACATACATACACACATACATACATACATACATACATACACACATACATACATACATACATACATACATACATACATACATACATATATACATACATACATACATACATGCATACATATATACATACATACATACATACATGCATACATACATACATACATACATACATACATACATACATACATACATACATACATACATACATACATACATGCATACATACATACATACATACATACATACATACATACATACATACACACATACACACATACATACATATATACATACATACATACATACATACATACATACATACATACATACATACATACATACATACATACATACATACATACATACATACATGCATACATCAAATCGATTTCTCAATTTATTTTCACTGTAATTTCTGAATTATCAAATAAAATTAATGACTCAGTAATTACTGTAATCAATCCGGAAAACTCCAACTTAACCAAATTAATTGTCCCCTATTAACCGGCTGCCACTGAGAAGTCCCTGTTGACAGGGGAAGAAAATACAAGCTTCCCTATTAACCAAATCCTCTAAAGATGTCCCTATTAACAGAGAAGAGAAAATAGGCTCCCATTTTGACAAATTCCGTCTAGGTGTCCCTATTATTACCAGGCTAGACTACGCTATCCATTAGGGAGTTGTCGTTTGGGGTAATTAAGGGGGGGGCGAATTGCCCCCTATTCATTCTGATGGTGGTTCCTGACGTGGCGGTAATTAAAGGTCGTTAACGACACATTATGGGCTCTCTGCTTGTTAGGGAGGGCACGAAAAAAAGTTAAATGATTAATGAAATGTGTTAATTAGGAAAAGGGGGAATTGTGTTGTCTAGGAGAAGTTTTTTTTTTTTTTTGTGTGTGTGTACTCACCTAATTGTACTCAACTAATTGTGTTTGCGGGGCTCTGACTCTTTGGTCCCTCCTCTCAACTGTAAATCAACTGATGTACAGATTCCTGAGCCTATTGGGCTCTATCATATCTACACTTGAAACTGTGTATGGAGTCAGCCTCCACCACATCACTGCCTAATGCATTCCATTTGTCAACCACTCTGACACTAAAAAGTTCTTTCTAACGTCTCTGTGGCTCATTTGGGTACTCAGTTTCTACCTGTGTCCCCTTGTTCGTGTCCCTCCAGTGTTGAATAGTTCATCCTTGTTTACCCAGTCGATTCCCCTGAGGATTTTGTAGGTTGTGATCATGTCTCCCCTTACTCTTCTGTCTTCCAGTGTCGTAAGGTGCATTTCCCACAGCCTTTCCTCGTAACTCATGCCTCTTAGTTCTGGGACTAGTCTAGTAGCATACCTTTGGAATTTTTCCAGCTTCGTCTTGTGCTTGACAAGGTACGGGCTCCATGCTGGGGCCGCATACTCCAGGATTGGTCTTACATATGTGGTATACAAGATGTGTGTGTGTGTGTGTGTGTGTGTGTGTGTGTGTGTGTGTGTGTGTGTGTGTGTGTGTGTGTGTGTGTGTGTGTGTGTGTGTGTATGTGTAATTCTGAGTAATTCACACTAAACAACCAAGCCACGTAACTGGTTGATCAATATACGAGGCTGGTCTGACCAACTCAACTGTTGTGAGTTAGTTGAGTCTGCTGCACACAACTCAAGGGCAGACTGCCTGCCTGTCTGCGCGGGTGTGTGTGGTCATATGTTATCAATTGACTGTGCAGCCAAAGCTTTTATGTAAACAAAAGCACATGTGGCCAGTTGACCCTTTAAACAAAGCCATTCATTAAAATTATTTACTGAATTAATAAACTCCAATACACCATTAGTTGTATATGTAAATAAGCTCATTGATAACCAGCTGACTGTGTGTAAACAAGCGTGAACAGCTGACTGTGTAAACATGAACAGCTGACTGTGTCAACAAACATGAACAGCTGACTGTGTAAACATGAACAGCTGACTGTGTCAACAAACATGAACAGCTGACTGTGTCAACAAACATGAACAGCTGACTGTGAAAACATGAACAGCTGACTGTGTCAACAAACATGAACAGCTGACTGTGTCAACAAACATGAACAGCTGACTGTGAAAACACGAACAGCTGACTGTGTCAACAAACATGAACAGCTGACTGTGAAAACACGAACAGCTGACTGTGTCAACAAACGACAACTCCACTAACTACACAACCACCACAAACCAACTAAATCAAAACAATAACATCGCAAGTCAATAAGCTCCGAATTGTCATCCAGCGAAGCAACAAAAAACAATTAGAGGCGGCCGTAGATTGTTTAAAACTCAATATTGCTCACAAAATCTCCCGGGAAGGGAGTCTAAATTGAAGACGACCGAGGAAGATTGCAACACCACCCCTCTAGGCCTGCAGGGACTAAACTCCTGGGCAAGTAAGCGAGGTTATAAGCTTTGAGGGGAAGTGTGGTTTAGCCTACTTTTTGCCCGTCCGGGAGCTCCATCTGTAGGTATAGGTTTCTTCTCTTATTGAAGGATCTGGACTCTAGCTCGATGTCTCTAGGCTATATTTATATTTATATATATATATATATATATATATATATATATATATATATATATATATATATATATATATATATATATATATATATATATATATATATATATATATAAATATATTATATATATATATATATATATATATATATATATATATATATATATATATATATATATATTATTAAATATGACCGAAAAAGTAAGATTAATAATTCTAACACGAATTTTCTCAATCTTTCGTACATTACGCTTCACTGTTGGAGGTAAATCAAAAATCACTTCTCCAAATTCCATTTTTATTTCTAGTCTGACGCGACACGGGCGCGTTTCGTAAAACTTATTACATTTTCAAAGACTTCACAAATACACAACTGATTAGAACTAACGTATCTCTGCTATTATATCTACATTTGAGTGAGGTGGGAGGGATGATGTGGCATATAATGATGTGGCATTAGGGGATATTAATAGGGTATTAAAAGTATCAACACAAGACAGAACAGAAACAATGGGTATTGAATAGAAGTGTTTGTAGAAAGCCTATTGGTCCATATTTCTTGATGCTTCTATATTGGAGCGGAGTCTTGAGGTGGGTAGAATATAGTTGTGTACACAACTATATTCTACCCACCTCAAGACTCCGCTCCAATATAGAAGCATCAAGAAATATGGACCAATAGGCTTTCTACAAACACTTCTATTCAATACCCATTGTTTCTGTTCTGTCTTGTGTTGATACTTTTAATACCCTATTAATATCCCCTAATGCCACATCATTATATGCCACATCATCCCTCCCACCTCACTCAAATGTAGATATAATAGCAGAGATACGTTAGTTCTAATCAGTTGTGTATTTGTGAAGTCTTTGAAAATGTAATAAGTTTTACGAAACGCGCCCGTGTCGCGTCAGACTAGAAATAAAAATGAATTTTGGAGAAGTGATTTTTGATTTACCTCCAACAGTGAAGCGTAATGTACGAAAGATTGAGAAAATTCGTGTTAGAATTATTAATCTTACTTTTTCGGTCATATTTAATAATATATGTCTACAGGAAAGACTGCTACCAAAATATACTAATATATATATATATATATATATATATATATATATATATATATATATATATATATGTATATAATTTATATTTATCCACAAAACATAAATGGAAATAGAAAAAAAAATGATTCTAAGTTCCATATGGCAACACAAGAAACTATAGACGATTGATCCAAAACAAGTGCGATGGGTCTGAAAAAAAAATGAGCATAGGATCCGGGTTCGGTAAGAACTTTACAGTCGGGTTGGATTCCGATAGGCAGTAAATAAAATGGGATTCAATCCTATTAGATGAAATCGAAAGGTTTTATGCATGAGTGGCGGAAAAGCTCGATAATCTGGGGCAAATTCTCACCCTTATGGCATGATTAGAGGGAGGAAGAAGATGCAATGCTAAGCGAAAATAGGAGGATAGGGGATTGAGTGGAGGATTAGGAGG
The DNA here is from genome assembly GCF_040958095.1 of Procambarus clarkii. Taxonomy (NCBI): domain Eukaryota; kingdom Metazoa; phylum Arthropoda; class Malacostraca; order Decapoda; family Cambaridae; genus Procambarus; species Procambarus clarkii. Next base: position 34,221,408 of record NC_091160.1, on the reverse strand, counting down.
AACAGCTGCTGCTATCCCCCTCTCCCAATGCTACTTCAACGCACAGACAGTAGCACAAACAGTAGCACAAACAGTAGCACAAACAACAGTACAAACAGCAGCACAAACAGTAACACAAACAGCAGCACAAACAATACACCCGGAAGACCTAAGTTAACAATACGACTCACAGAATAAAACTGCCAAACAGAACTAGTGTTTCCAACACTAACATTGTCACATGGACCTTTGAAGAGGTCCAAAGATACGGAACGAGACCTGTTCCGGAGCTGAGGGGATTGAGCTATGAGGAAAGACTGCGGGGAACTGGACCTTACCACACTGGAGGAAAGGAGAGATAGGGAGGGGACATGATAACAACATACAAGATTATGAGGGAAATTGACAAAGTAGACGTTGTTCAACTCTGTGACTCATTCACAACAGCTGAATGACTCGTCGAGTTATGTTCACTAGTTCAGTATAATTGATTCATTGTCTGTTTTATCTCTGTATCTATCTTTCTGCTGTGTGCTCCTCGTTTAGCTGTGTCTCTATCTCTCTCTACCTGTGTACTTCTTTGTCTCTCTCTGTGCACCTGTGTCGTCGTTGATTACAGGTGCACTGGCTTGGAGATCGAGCCTTGATTCCTGTGTCAGAACATTCACCAATTAACTGGGAAGCTTAATATCATCCACTGGTCCGTGGATACCTTTAGCGCGTGGTGTAGTCACCTAGTGGTGAGTACATCGTACTCACGTAGGTACTCACCTTGGTAAGTACACCGTACTCACGTAGGTACTCACCTTGGTAAGTACCTCGCACAAAAGGTGCCTCTCATGTCGTCAGAACCTGAACCTGTGTGTGTGGTAGTTACAGGATGAGAGCTACGGTCGTGGTGTCCCGTCTTCCCAGCACTCTTTGTCATATAACGCTTTGAAACTACTGACGGTCTTGGCCTCCACCACCTTCTCACTTAACTTGTTCCAACCGTCTACCACTCTGTTTGCGAAAGTGAATTTTCTTATATTTCTTCGGCATCTGTGTTTAGCTAATTTAAATCTATGACCTCTTGTTCTTAAAGTTCCAGGTCTCAGGAAATCTTCCTTATCAATTTTATCAATTCCTGTTACTATTTTGTATGTTATTATTATTTGTGTGTGTGTGTGTGTGTGTGTGTGTGTGTGTGTGTGTGTGTGTGTGTGTGTGTGTGTGTGTGCACTCAGCTAGTTGTGCTTGCGGGGGTTGAGCTCTGGCTCTTTGGTCCCGCCTCTCAACTGTCAATCAACAGGTGTACAGGTTCCTGAGCCTACTGGGCTCTATCATATCTACATTTGAAACTGTGTATGGAGTCAGCCTCCGCCACATCACTGCCTAGTGCATTCCATCTGTTAACTACTCTGACACTGAAAAAGTTCTTTCTAACGTCCCTGTGGCTCATTTGGGTACTCAGTTTCCACCTGTGTCCCCCTTGTTCACGTCCCACCAGTGTTGAATAGTTTATCTTTATCTACCCTGTCAATTCCTCTGAGAACTTTGTAGGTAGTGATCATGTCTTCCCCGAGCTGTCCTGCCTTCCAGCGATGTGAGGTGCATTTCCCGCAGCCTTTCCTCGTAACTCATGCCTCTTAGTTCTGGGACTAGTCTAGTGGCATACCTCTGAATTTTTTCCAGCTTCGTCTTGTGCTTGACAAGGTACGGGCTCCACCCTGGGGCCACATACTCCAGGATTGGTCTTACATATGTGGTGTACAAGATTCTGAATGATTCCTTACACAGATTCCTGTGCGTGTGTGTGTACAATGATCATAAAAACACTGATCCAAGTATGCAGAATAACCACATGTGAAAAATAGAGAATGCTTAACGTGTTTTCGGCTAATTCGCCTTCATCAGAGCAAAGTAGAATGAAGATCTTAATTCTACTTTGCTCTGATGAAGGCGAATTAGCCGAAAACGCGTTAAGCATTCTCTATTTTTCACATGATATATATATATATATATATATATATATATATATATATATATATATATATATTGCTGGAAGTATTCCTTCCAGCAAGTATGGGCCAATAGGCCTTTTGCAGTTACTTCCATTCTTATATTTTCATACCCAATTTATACCTATTGATTCGTGTTCTGGCATAGCTCTGTCACCTCACCCAAAACTTTTGTACCATATCACCTCACCCAAAACGAGTATAAGTATGATATATTTTATGCGTAAAGTCTTTGAAAATGTAATAAGCATTACGAAACGCGTTCAGGCGTCAGACCAGAAATAAAGTTAATTTATCAATTACCCTCGACAGTGAAGAAGAACGTGTATATATATATATATATATATATATATATATATATGATGAATGGAGGTGTTTGAGGAGGAAAGTGAAGGAGCAAGACATATGCACCAGCGAACATCAAAGAAGTTTTATGTGGGACTTGACAGGAATATCGAGTGGTGTGAAGACGGGCAGCAAACAGTCGGAAGTTGACGCCAGAGGTGTGACTCTGGAACAATAACGACCCATGTTGGAGCTCACATTGACCCACGTTAGGGCCCACCATGACCTATGTGAGGATCGATAAGGGAGGGAATGGACAATAATTTTTAAGGTTCCCCCTCCTATTCCCATCCATTTTCTTTGTCAGTCACGTTTTCTATGTGTATGCCCACTGTCGCCGTGTCAGCTGTTTTCTTTGGGGGTGTTATTGTAGAAGATGGGAAGCGGTGGTGTCCTAATTCCCGGACACTTGTTTAAATCTGCGTGAATATAGTTGTGCGGAAGCGTGCCCAAACGTCTCGGTCGGCCTGCTTGGCTCTAATTGGCTGTTAGCTACCGACTTTGTTGAGTATTTACATGTTTCACTCTTACGAAACCTGTATATCTTTCCTCAATCATGGTAGTTTAAGCCTGTCTGGCTTAAGCCCTCTCGTGTGTATCCACCTAGTTGTGCTTGCGGGGGTTGAGCTCTGCTCTTTCGCCCCGCCTCTCAACTGTCAATCAACTGTTTCTAACTTTCTACTACTACTTTTTTTTCCTCATCACGCACACACACACCCCAGGAAGCAGCCCGTGACAGCTGACTATCTCCCAGGTACCTATTTACTGCTAGGTAAGAGGGGCATAGGGTGAAAGAAACTCTGCCCAATGTTTCTCTCCGGCGCCCGGGATCGAACCTGGGACCACAGGATCACATGTCCAACGTGCTTTCCGCTCGGTCGGCCGGCCCCCGTCTGTGTGTGTGTGTGTGTGTGTGTGTGTGTGTGTGTGTGTGTGTGTGTGTGTGTGCGTCAAGCAAGTCATCCACATCATTTTATCGCAAGACAAACCATAATAATTTATATAAATAATTTTAATTTTAATAATAACTCGATAATTTAGACGGAGGAGCTGAAATCTCACAGATACAAGCACTTCCCCCCCCCCCGCCTCCCAGGTGAGCACAACCAAGCAAGAAACACACTTCTAAACAAGCAAACACACGCACACACACATCAACGCACGCAAACACACACACACACACGACCCAAGACACAACAGCCCTGTGCCGAGAAAACTGTGGTGTCGAGAGAGAGAGAGAGAGAGAGAGAGAGAGAGAGAGAGAGAGAGAGAGAGAGAGAGAGAGAGAGAGAGAGAGAGAGAGAGAGAGAGAGAGAGAGAGAGAGAGAGAGAGAGACGGCCCGCCATCAAAGGCAGGAGTGTGAATGGACAGGAAGACTCGCTTCTTTTGATCTGCCACTACACTGACACTCTCCCAGGCCCTCACAAAGGTGGCGACGCTGACGTACACAAGGGTGTCAACACCTCTCACTCCCACCTCTCACTCTCTCTCTCTCTCTCTGTCTCTCTCTCTCTCTCTCTCTCTCTCTCTCTCTCTCTCTCTCTCTCTCTCTCTCTCTCTCTCTCTCTCTCTCTCTCTCTCTCTCTCTCTCTCTCTCTCTCTCGCTCGACCTCACCACAATCACTGCTCACTGGTATGGCTCTAAGAAATGTACACCGCAAGCAGTCATACGCACTAACGTAACTCGAGGCAATCAGCCATACGCACTAACGTAACTCGAGGCAATCAGCCATACGCACTAACGTAACTCGAGACAATCAGCCATACGCACTAACGTAACTCGAGGCAATCAGCCATACGCACTAACGTAACTCGAGACAATCAGCCATATGCACTAACGTAACTCGAGGCAATCAGCCATACGCACTAACGTAACTCGAGGCAATCAGCCATACGCACTAACGTAACTCGAGGCAATCAGCCATACGCACTAACGTAACTCGAGACAATCAGCCATACGCACTAACGTAACTCGAGGCAATCAGCCATACGCACTAACGTAACTCGAGACAATCAGCCATATGCACTAACGTAACTCGAGGCAATCAGCCATACGCACTAACGTAACTCGAGACAATCAGCCATACGCACTAACGTAACTCGAGTCAATCAGCCATACGCACTAACGTAACTCGAGACAATCAGCCATATGCACTAACGTAACTCGAGACAATCAGCCATACGCACTAACGTAACTCGAGTCAATCAGCCATACGCACTAACGTAACTCGAAACAATCAGCCATATGCACTAACGTAACTCGAGACAATCAGCCATACGCACTAACGTAACTCGAGTCAATCACCCATACGCACTAACACAGTTAGTGCGTATAATGCGTATGAAATGATCAGGTAGAAATGATTAGAAATGAAACTACCTAAGAAATGATCAGGTAGAAATGATTAGAAATGAAATTACCTAAGAAATGATCAGGTAGAAAACAGAGGGATAATAGCTGAAATTAAGATGGAAGGATGAAGACGGTCCTTGTGGGTGTCGGGTCATCTAGGGAGACGAGGGAGCCGCTGAGGGTGGTCAAGGAGACCATATAACGTATACATCATCCCTTAGGGCATATACGCTATATAGCTCCTCAACTTTTACAGATGAGGCGCGTCATCACAAGTCATCACCCGTGACGGGGTGGCTGGGGAAGGAGCAGAGCAAGTGACTATGAGCTTCAGCAGTAGTCAAGGAAAGTCGAAAGTTCCATTTTGACAGCCGGATGCTGCTTCTGGAAACTTTTCCTTATTAAGGACTACTCATAGCCCAGTTGATAGAGCGACGAACTCACGAGTCAAGGGTTCAGGGTTCGAGTCTCCTGCAGCCCTGCAGGTGAATGGAAAAAGGAAGTTAGTGAGTCTGTCCGCTGGTGCAATGCAGTTGTAGCTGACGATCTCTTTCATTCTGGCCGAAAAGGAGGGAATCCGTAATTTGAGGAATTCCTCAAGAATGCAAGTAACGAGGGAGATTCAGGACAGAAACAATAGCCGAGTTTGTAGCGAAGTTGTAGTTTTAGTGAAGTTGTAGAGTATACAGCACGAGGGAAGGTCTTGGACCACTTCCTGAGATAGTGTCCCACCATCTAAGACATAGTTGAGAGGCGGGACCAAAGAGACAAAGCTCAACCCCCGCAAGCACAATTAGATAAGTACAATTAGGTAAGGTAAGTACACTGACCATACGTGTGTCGAAATAAACATTCAGTTTGGAAAAACACTTTGCCAAATTGTGTGCTTAAAAGTATATCCTCCCCACTTTGCCCAGCAAGATAACTCGAGGAGTTGTAAGATGTCCATCCCTTGTTTGACAGTCTGTTCACCTGAGACAGTTATGTGCAAGTCCCCCAGCTGTGTCTGGGACACAGCTGGGGGATGTTCATGGCAGCATGAACAACGCTGCCCAACTCACACGTGGGACAAAATGAAAATAACACCATTTACCAGCCAATGTCATCCCATTTTTCCTGCAATTCTATGGTATTTTCACCTTCCATCTGTTCCTTCTGTCACCTTAGTCAAGGCTCCGGAGTCCTGCTCAGTCCATACTTCGCTGAGATTGTTTGCCTCGTCTAGGAACATTGACATGTACACGCGCACTCCCTCCGGTAGGTCGTTTGCATAGATTAGTTGCAGCAACAGGCCCGCGACCGAGCCTTGAGAGGGCCCTGGCTTGCCGCAGGAAGGGTGGTGGTGGGGGGGATGATGAGGGGGGTGTGGGTGTGGGGGATGATGAGAGAGGGGGGTGTGGGTGTGGGGGATGATGAGGGGGTGTGTGGGTGTGGGGGAGAGCCAGGATCCGCCAACACCGCTCCACTGGACGTCAACATTACCATAACAATAACACAGGTGACCGCCTTCTGCATAAATATGATTCCCAACACCTGCCCACACAGCTAATGATGCTGGTGGGGACGTTGGGGCACCTGGACGGGGTATAAGGGTCCCGGACGGAGTGTAAGGGTCCTAGACGGGGTCTGGGGGGTCCTAGACGGGGTCTGGGGGGTCCTAGACGGGGTATAAGGGCCCCGGACGGAGTGTACGGGTCCTAGACGGGGTCTGGGGGGTCCTAGACGGGGTCTGGGGGGTCCTAGACGGGGTCTGGGGGTCCCGGACGGAGTCTGGGGGTCCTAGACGGGGTATAAGGAGGGTCCTAGACGAGGTCTGGGGGTCCTAGACGGGGTCTGGGGGTCCTAGACGGGGTATAAGAAGGGTCCTAGACGAGGTCTGGGGGTCCTAGACGGGGTCTGGGGGTCCTAGACGGGGTCTGGGGGTCCTAGACGGGGTATAAGGGTCCCGGACGGAGTCTGGGGGTCCTAGACAGAGTCTGGGAGTCCTAGACGGGGTATAAGGAGGGTCCTAGACGAGGTCTGGGGGTCCTAGACGGGGTCTTGGGGTCCTAGACGGGGTCTGGGGGTCCTAGACAGAGTCTGGGGGTCCTAGACGGGGTCTGGGGGTCCTAGACGGGGTCCTAGACAACGTGTAGGGGTCCACCGCGCAGGCGAGCATTGAACAAGGGTGATATTATCTCAAGGGGTGAATGGTTAAGAGAAAGAGAAGGGAAGGCGGTAAGCTTTAAAGTATGGCAGCCGTGAGGAAGAATAAGCTTAGAGGACATAAGGGAGGCGAGGATTAAGATAACAGCTTCCTGATAACCTCAGTAAAATAAAAGAAAATCTGGATATTGTGATAACAGGAATCCATCTCGCATGGTCAAAGTTTTCGTTACTATGAGCTTTTAATAATCTTAGGCTACAATTGGCAACAATACGTCTATTTCAACAATCCAAGCTAGTTTTGAAGAACTCCTGTCAATCACTGTTCTCAGTTCTTGAAGAACAGGTAACAATCTGGGTGATTGTTGATTCGGATTACGAATCGGATTCGGATTACGAAACGTTGATTCGGATTACGTTGATTCGGATTACGAATCGTAATATACATTCGTAAAACAATATTTCTCACAATCATCTATAATTGTTTTTCTGTCAAAATAATTTAGAAGCTGTCAAAATAATTTAGAAGCTGTCAGAATAATTTAGAAGCTGTCAGAATAATTTAGAAGCTGTCAAAGTAATTTAGAAGCTATCAAAGTAATTTAGAAGCTGTCAAAGAAATTTAGAAGCTGTCAAAATAATTCAGAAGCTGTCAAAATAATTTAGAAGCTGTCAGAATAATTTAGAAGCTGTCAAAGTAATTTAGAAGCTGTCAAAATAATTTAGAAGCTGTCAAAATAATTTAGAAGCTGTCAAAATAATTTTGAAGCTAATATATTTTTGTTAATATTTGTTTTGTAACTTTCTTTTTAATGTTTCAATTGTTACATAAACAAATATGTATTTATATGTATAATAATATGTATATTATGTATATGTATAAATATGTATAAAGAAATATGTATTTGTTTAGTGTTTTCTTTCATAATTATTTCCTTTATGTTTAAAATAAAAGAAAACGAGATATTACTACATCAAAGAAAATCTGATTCTACTTTGTCATGAAAGAAAACGTGATACCACTTCTAGTCATCAAAGAAAGTGTGATATTACTTCAAGTCATCAAAGAAAACGTGATACTACTTCAAGTCATCACAGAAAACGTGATACTACTTCAAGTCATCAAAGAAAATGTGATACTACTTCAAGACATCAATGAAAATATGATACTATTTCAAGTCATCAACATACTAACATCCGCGCTCAATCACTTGGGCTGGACGGTAGAGCGGCGGTCTCGCTTCATGCAGGTCGGCGTTCAATCCCCGACCGTCCATAAGTGGTTGGGCACCATTCCTTTCCCTCCGTCCCATCCACAAATCCTTATCCTGACCCCTTCCAAGGGCTATATAGTCGTAATGGCTTGGTGCTTTCTCCTCATGATTCCATCCCCTCTAACGATAGTACGGGTTCCTACTGTGTACTGTTGTACCCCCAAAAATAGTCCTTTTTTGTACTATTTTGGATTTTTTTATACTGTTTTTGTACTTTTTGGAATACTAAAAATAAACTTGTCCTAGGCCTAATATACTCATTCTTAGGCCTAATATAGTACATATATGTACTATAGTTGGACTAGGTCATGTTTGCTTGTTGCCTTGTTTTTGTGTATCTATCTAAATGTATCTCTCAATTCTGTATCTATCTAAATGTATCTATCTATTGTCTTGAGGTTATCTTGAGATGATTTCGGGGCTTTAGTGTCCCCGCGGCCCTGTCCTCGACCAGGCCTCCACAAAGCAGCCCGTGACAGCTGACTAACTCCCAGGTACCTATTTACTGCTAGGTAACAGGGGCATTCAGGGTGAAAGAAACTTTGCCCATTTGTTTCTGCCCCGTGCGGGAATCGAACCCGCGCCACAGAATTACGAGTCCTGCGCGCTATCCACCAGGCTACGAGGCCCCCTTGTGTATCTTATGTATGGATAGATTGTGTATCTATCTATTGTGTATCTATCCAAATGTATCTATCTATTGTGTATCTATCCAAATGTATCTATCTATTGTGAATCTCTCTATTGTGAATATCCAAATGTATCTATCTATTGTGTATCTATCTATTGCGTATCTATCTAAATGTATCTATCTATTCTGTATCAATCTAAATATGTCCTGTCAATCTTGGCTGACAGGTTGACTCGAAACACATTGTAAGAACTATTTTACTGTAAGAACCAATCATTTTTAGTATGTTAAGATATTACAATTAGTACTTAACCTATACCTATATTGATATTACAATTTTATAAGAATAAAATATTTAAATAAATTGTAAAGTAACTCAGGATATTGTCAAATTTTGTATAAAATCTCTAGTAGTAGTAGTAGTAAATCTCTATTATAAAATCTCTATTGTTTAATAAAACTGAGAGGAAAAGTTAGTGCCTTGAAAAAAATATGGCTTGAGATATGTCACATATGTACTTATTTATAAACGAAATAGTGACTATAAGCAATAACATCTTCAAGAGGAAACTAGATTTATTCCTCCAAGGAGTGCCGGACCAACCGGGCTGTGGTGGGCATGTGGGCCTGCGGGCCACTCCAAGCAACAGCCTGGTGGACCAAACTCTCACAAGTCAAGCCTGGCCTCGGGCCGGGCTTGGGGAGTAGAAGAACTCCCAGAACCCCATCAACCATCAACCAGGTAACCCGTCAAACAACTGCAAATCAACACCTGTCTTGACCGTCAGTCAATCACTCCAGTGACCACAATATCCAAGACTACTGTAATCAACGGTTGATGAGGTTGATGCGTCGTAAAAGATTGATTGATGATCAAGCCATCCCAAGAGGGTGGTGGCACGGGCATGAATAGCCCGTTAGCGTCGTAAAATTAACGTTTAGGGGTTATATATATCGTGTCCACTGGCTGGCTGGCTTCCTGTGCCGGGTAAGTTACGGGCTCACCATAGCCCGTGCTACTTGGAACGTGTTCCGAGTAGCTGAATCTATAACAACAAGAGCTGAGTGGACAGCGCCCGGGACTCGTAATCCTGAGACCCGGGTTCGATTCCCGGCGCCGGTTAGAGACCAATGGGCAGAGATTTTTTTCACCCTAGTGCCCCTGTTACCTAGTAATAAAAAGGTACCTGGGAGTTAGACAGCTGCTACGGGCTGCTTCCTGGGTGTGTGTGTGGAAAAAACAATTAGTTAGTAGTTAACAATAGTTGATTGATTGACAGTTGAGCGGCGGGCCGAAAGAGCAGAGCTCAACCCCCGCAAGCACAACTAGGTGAATACACGTAGGAGAAGCAAGGAGCACTACCACCACCACTTCTGGAAGACAGAAGAGTTAGGGGGGACATGATCACCACATTCAAGATTCTGAGGGAGTTGAAAGGGTAGATAAAGACAGGCTATTTAACACAAGGGGCACACGCACAAGGGGACACAGGTGGAAACTGAGTGCCCAAATGACCCACAGAGATATTAGAAAGAACTTTTATAGTGTCAGAGTGGTTGACAAATGGAATGCATTAGGCAGTAATGTGGTGGAGGCTGACTCCATACACAGTTTCAAGTGTAGATATGATAGAGCCCAATAGGCTCAGGAATCTGTACACCAGTTGATTGACGGTTGAGAGACGGGACCAAAGAGCTAGAGCTCAACCCCCTACAAACCCAACTAGGTGAGTACAACTAGGTGAGTACAACTAGGTGAGTACAACTAGGTGAGTACAACTAGGTGAGTACAACCCCCCACCTACAACCACAGTAACCAAATGACTAACAACCCCTCGCCCCCTCCCCCCCCTCTCCCCTCTCCCCCTCCCCCCCTCTCCCCCCCTCTCCCCTCTCCCCCCAAATATTCTGGGCCAAAACGAACCACTTACCCACCTTCCTCTTTAATAAAAACCACTTAGAGTGAACTGCCCGACACGCCAGTACTGAGTATATACACACAGCCGCCCTCCCAAGCCCTCAAGTGCTTTGTCTTAATCGTTCAATTTGCTTGTGGCTCCGTGGCTGTCAGTTCGTGATTGATGGCTGTCAGTTTGTGATTGATGGCTGTCAGTTTGTGATTGATGGCTGTCAGTTCGTGATTGATGGCTGTCAGTTCGTGATTGATGGCTGTCAGTTCGTGATTGATGGCTGTCAGTTTGTGATTGATGGCTGTCAGTTCGTGATTGATGGCTGTCAGTTTGTGATTGATGGCTGTCAGTTTGTGATTGATGGATGTCAGTTCGTGATTGATGGATGTCAGTTCGTGATTGATGGCTGTCATTCGTAACATATTTTGAAACATTTGAGGCTGACAGCAGAGCAGCTGTGAGTTACTATACCAATGACCATCCTAACGAGCCAGGACCAATAGACCCCTATGTAACTACCGTGAGTGTGTAGGGGTGGTATAGGACGCGGACTGACCCCTGACCTGACCCCCTGGTTGATACCTGGTTGATGGGGTTCTGGGAGTTCTACTCCCCAAACCCGGCCCGAGGCCAGGCTTGACTTGTGAGAGTTTGGTCCACCAGGCTGTTGCTTGGAGCGGCCCGCAGGCCCACATATACCTGGTTGATGGGGTTCTGGGAGTTCTTCTACTCCCCAAGCCCGGCCCGAGGCCAGGCTCGACTTGTGAGAGTTTGGTCCACCAGGCTGTTGCTTGGAGCGGCCCGCAGGCCCACATACCCCTGACCTGACCTCAGACGAGCAGCCTTGCTCTCATAGACTGCTGCGTTGGGCAGTAGTTAAACAAGGCTCTCAACCCTCCACGACGTCCTGTACAGTACTGGTATAACAACTAGGTCAGCACTGTCAGAGTGGTTGACAAATGGAGTGCATTAGGGGGTGATGTGGTGGAGGCTGACTCCATACACAGTTTCAACCCGCCAAACACACACCGAAACTACGACGTTGGTACAACGTTCGAACAAGTTTTAACACCTCCTAACCAGTTATAACAACCAATATAGCACGTTGTAACAACGTTCTAATACGTCATAAACACGTTAAGCCAAGATGTAACAACTTTATTACAAGTTGTAACAAGCGGAAAATAGACAGTTTCGGTTTGTGTTTCCAGGGAAGTGTAGATATGACAGAGCCCGATAGGCTCAGGAATCTGTACACCTGTTGATTGACGGTTGAGAGGCGGGACCAAAGAGCCAGAGCTCAACCCCCGCAAACACAACTAGGTGAGTTCAACTAGGTGAGTACACACACCGTGACCCTGGCCTGCCTCTCATATTTCCAGTGACCTGACTTGACCTGACCTTACCTGACCTGCCTCCTCTCAGTACATCATTCACCCTTACACCTCATGTGTCACTCCCTCACTACCCCCTCACACACTCACACATAGACAGACACATGGATAGATAGATAGATAGATAGATAGATAGATAGATAGATAGATAGATAGATAGATAGATAGATAGATAGATAGATAGATAGATAGATAGATACAAAAATAACACTAGCTAATAATATCGCAGCTAACATTGGAGTCGACACAGCCGAAAATAAAAGTAGATAGAGAGAGAGAGAGAGAGAGAGAGAGAGAGAGAGAGAGAGAGAGAGAGAGAGAGAGAGAGAGAGAGAGAGAGAGAGAGAGAGAGAGACAAAGACAGAGATAGAGACAGACAGAGACAGAGAGAGAGAGAGAGAGACAGAGAGAGATAGAGAGAGAAAGAGAGAGAGACAGAGAGAGATAGAGAGAGAGATAGAGAGAGAAAGAGAGAGAGAGAGAGAGAGAGAGAGAGAGAGAGAGAGAGAGAGAGAGAGAGAGAGAGAGAGAGAGAGAGAGAGAGAGAGAGAGAGAGAGAGAGAGAGAGAGAGACAGAGACAGAGACAGAGACAGAGACAGACAGACAGAGACAGAGACAGAGAGACAGACAGACAGAGACAGAGACAGTGTAGCATGAACGACCCATTATGAAAATACAGCGCCGAATCATACCATTGTTTCTATATGATTGGTAAAACTGTCTTAATGGCTTGGTCTCTTGGCAGCTGTTCGGAAAACCCCCCTAGTTTGACCTCACTTGACCTAATCCCTCTACTCCCTCCCTCCACACCTGACCGCTTGACCTCTGACCTGACCTGACCTTCTAGAGGGTCTTTGAAGTCCTCCGACAGTCAGTTGGCACAACAAAATCCCCTGTTGGGTTGTTAAGTCTCCAGTACTGACAGACCTGGTCGTTAGACAGTCTCCAGTAATAACAGAACTGCTTGTTAGACAGATAGACATATAAGCAGACAAATAGACAGAGAGAGACGGAAAATGAGACATAGACATCGACAGATAAAGACATATTATATATATATATATATATATATATATATATATATATATATATATATATATATATATATATATATATATATATATATATATATATATATATATATATATATATATATATATATACACGTAGCGGTTAACAGCTCGTTAGGGTAATTATAACTACTGTGGACAATTACAGCTAATTACCAAGCGATTACCAAGCCACATTAATTGGTTAGTATTATTAGACTAAAATAATTTGACTTCATTTCAGACCAGACCTGAAAATTTGCTGAAAATATCTAGATAATTTAAGAAAGGGTTTGGCTAGGATTATCTGCGGGTAATTCTGGCTTATTTTAGAGTTTTATGGTAGATTTTTATTTAATGTGTTATTTGTTTACTTATATAATATATTGATGTCAGGTGTATAAGAGAGAGAGAGAGAGAGAGAGAGAGAGAGAGAGAGAGAGAGAGAGAGAGAGAGAGAGAGAGAGAGAGAGAGAGAGAGAGAGAGAGAGAGAGAGAGAGAGACAGAGAGAGAGAGAGAGAGGCATCCTTATACTCAAACAGGCACAATCATTAATACTCTTGTACAATCAAGAGTAATCTAAGCTACTCTAAGCTGTTCAGATGCATCTTATTCTCTCAATAAACTTGAACTTGAACTCTGAATAGCTCAAGCAATTTGTCCTGATCAACCAGGCTGTTGGACGCGGCTGACGTACGAATCACAGCCTGGATGATCAGGTATTCTTATCCCTTTGCTTTGCCCTTTTCTTGCGAAATGTTTGCTCTAGCAATCTACTTCAATCTACCTCTAATCTATCTAATCTATCTAAGCAATCTGATCTGAGCAATCTACTTCATTTCAGTCTTCAAGTTGAAACTTATACTGAAAACTGGACTCTTTATATATGGACTCTTTACATAATCTTTACATATGGGACAAAAGAAATTCCCACTGCTACAAGGGTCATTAATCACGTACTTTCAGCAGTTTCTACTTGGGGAGAGGTGAAGATTATAACTAAACAACATGTTGTAAATCAGATAACATGTTGTAAATCAGACATGTTGTAAATCAGACATGTTGTAAATCAGACATGTTGTAAATCAGACATGTTGTAAATCAGACATGTTGTAAATCAGACATGTTGTAAATCAGACATGTTGTAAATCAGACAACATGTTGTAAATCAGACAACATGTTGTAAATCAGACAACATGTTGTAAATCAGACAACATGTTGTAAATCAGACAACATGTTGTAAATCAGACAACATGTTGTAAATCAGATAACATGTTGTAAATCAGACAACATGTTGTAAATCAGACATGTTGTAAATCAGACATGTTGTAAATCAGACATGTTGTAAATCAGACAACATGTTGTAAATCAGACATGTTGTAAATCAGACAGGCATATAAATTAGTGACAAAAACATAGTGTCCAGAGATGACCCCTGACACACTGAGAATGAAGTGTGATGTGTCAATGACTATGAAAACCCACATGCTTAACCCTAGCATAGCAGGACAATCAGGTTGTTATAGATTCAGCTACTTGGAACACGAAGTTCCAGGTAGCACGGGCTATGGTGAGCCCGTAGTGGACTTTGAGAGCCAGGGAACTTATTATACCCACTATGGTTCATCTCAGATCTTCTCGACAGCAGGGGTTGCGAAACTTTTTATAAAGCACAAACGCTTTCGTGTCTTGAGTATGTGCCCGTCACTTTGACTGCTTGTCCCTATATGCATTAGAATTTTGGAGAAGGTGGAGGACTGCGCAATAAGGTTCATATCTAGTAATGACCGAGTCTGGTGGGACTGACCGAGATTCCCAAAGTACCGGACCTGGCCCAACTCCGTGGACAACCAGTACTTGGCGCCCGTAACACAAGGCATTCAGCCATCAGCAGCTATGTGTTGGTGATGACTTTGTCAGGAACATCATTCCAGCAACGATCATGTATTCTTAAGCTAACGCGCATCTGAAACTTTATTGCTCAACGGGTTGATTCGTAGGATATCAAATCATCAAGCGATCACATGAAGGCTCTGCTACACAGTTGGGTCATCCTGTTCCCTTGTATCATAGTTACATAGCATTAAAACTAATTTATTATTAATAGATGCAACTAAAAATCTCATGAATTAAATGAGTCTCAAGGCTTGAGATGATCCGTTGTAGGATAACAACTCTTGCTTGTAGTTTCACTAGGGAGAAAGAGAGAGAGAGAGAGACCCATCAGACAAGGTATTTATCAGTACCTACACACCAGTTTCAACCCCTCCTCCCCCCTGCTAACGAGGCCAGAATTACCCCGCACCTGCCGCCCATCTTTATCATAGTACCCCCCCCTCCTCCCCCCCTTTGGCCATTCCAACCCCCACCCAACCCCCCCGACCCCGTTTTCTTTACCAGAAATTTTTTAAGTTATCCCTGGTTGAGTTTCCTTTGATGTCACGGCTTCTCCCCCCACATAAACAATGGACTAACGGGCTTTCATATGCGAATTCCCTTTCATTCTCCCCCCCTCCCCCCTCCCCCCTGACCCATCTTAACCCCCCCCCCCACTCTCCATGGACTGCTTGGCGTCATTCACTCATGGCGGCTATTAAGCCGGAGTAATTGTATAGTGCCATTTAGCGCGTGGTTTTAATAACAGAGCGCAGGCTTAACCTAACCTTCCCTCCCTCTCTTATATCCTGGTGTGCTCCTTCTCCCTCATACTCCTGTCTTCCTGACCCTCTCCCTCGCGACACCAGGCGGGCTGTCCGCCTTGCTGACACCAGGGGTGGAGATGGGGGGAGGGGGGTGGGTGGGTTAGGGGGTGATTGATAAGGAGGGGTAGAGAAGATTAGGTATGTGATCTGTTTCTTTATCTCGTATGAACTGGTCTGTGTCTATCTGTCTTGGCGGTGCGGCGGCGGCTGGGTCGTCCGGTAATTGCTCTTGCTCGTTAATTGCCTTAGATCGTTAGGGGTTATTACTTGTATATCAGGATGCGTCTCAGGAGGGGGGGGGGGGACTGCTCCTTAGGTACATTAAGGAAACAAACCTGCTTGTTCAGAAGACAGGTGTGTTTGGTAGAGTTTAATGGATATAACTGTATTCCCCCACCCTCGCCAGGTGTGTGTGGCAGTGTTGGAGGCATGTCTGCCGCCAGTGTTGGACTAATGTCCAGTGATCTTACAGGAAGAGAACATGTTCCTGTTGGACACAATGTCTAATAGAGCAGCCAGCCGTTGTGTATATTTTTGTCCAGGACATATATGTGTTATAGATTCAGCTACTTGGAACAGGTTCCAAGTAGCACGGGCTATGGTGATCCCGTAATGGACTTACCTGGCACAGGAGTGGTGCAAGTAGCACGGGCTATGGTGATCCCGTAATGGACTTACCTGGCACAGGAGTGGTGCAAGTAGCACGGGCTATGGTGAGCCCCGTAGTGGACTTACCTGGCACAGGAGCGGGGCAAGTAGCACGGGCTATGGTGAGCCCCGTAGTGGACTTACCTGGCACAGGAGTGGTGCAAGTAGCACGGGCTATGGTGAGCCCGTAGTGGACTTACCCGGCATAAGAGCGGGGCAAGTAGCACGGGCTATGGTGAGCCCGTAGTGGACTTACCCGGCATAGGAGCGGGGCAAGTAGCACGGGCTATGGTGAGCCCGTAGTGGACTTACCTGGCACAGGAGCGGGGCAAGTAGCATGGGCTATGGTGAGCCCGTAGTGGACTTACCTGGCACAGGAGCGGGGCAAGTAGCACGGGCTATGGTGAGCCCGTAGTGGACTTACCTGGCACAGGAGCGGGGCAAGTAGCACGGGCTATGGTGAGCCCCGTAGTGGACTTACCTGGCACAGGAGCGCTGCCGTCTGTGTTATATCATATATGTGGTATAACCTACAGTATATACCTCTTGGCTGCGTCGCATTTCGCTCGTAGGCGTTACATAAGGGCCAAAAAATGGTCGTGCTAGAACAAGGAAGCGGCTGGCGAAAGTGACGTACTACTGCCCCGTTTTCTGTTTTGGGTCCTCTGGTAGGTTAGGAGAGACCACTTTAAATTGGTCGTTTTCTAGACAGAAATTTTAGTAGGACAGACTGGTACACTGCGTCTCCAGCCGCAACTGTAGTCATTTATGTAAATCAAAATATAATTCTCAATTATACACTATTTTTATAACTTTGATTATGTGTTGTTTTACAATTAAGATTTTCTCTTATGTAAATAGTAGTCTAAAACTTCGTGTGAACTTAATTACAAATATAAAAACCATTTAAGCATAAAGTTTTTGAATTTGCTTGACATCAGGTATGGGGGAACTACTACATTTACAGACAGCTCAACAGGCGGGGCCCAAGAGCTGACGCTTGGGTTTGGAAACACCAATTAACAGAGTACACACACACAAATACATTTAATAGTGTTGAATGCTTCAATGTTAACATCTGTTCATTAATGTTATTGAACAGCTGCGAGGCTTCTGGCACCTCCAGGCGGGTAGAACAATAAGTGATTAAAGAATATGAACATGAACAAATAATATGAACAAAGAAAGAAGCGGACGTAAAGTTATACATGAATGTTCATCAATTTCCGTGAGTTGAGTGGCACTATAGTTCACTCTGATAGATGAATCGATAGATAGACTGTTTATCTATTCCTCTCTGTCTCTCCCTCCTCTTCCGTTTTCAGTTTTCTCTGTCTCTCCCCCATTCCTTATGTTACGTGACTGTTCCGGTGTTTCTCTCTCTCTCTCTCTCTCTCTCTCTCTCTCTCTCTCTCTCTCTCTCTCTCTCTCTCTCTCTCTCTCTCTCTCTCTCTCTCTCTCTCTCTCTCAGGGCTGAATGCACACTATGATGTTCTCACTACTCAGACGTCCTCTACTGTCTGCCTTTGCTAGAAACCGGTTATATTACTCATGAATATGATATCATATTTGTTGGGCTGGTGGCGATTTGAATTGATGTATCAACACGATATCATAGGCCAGGGGCCAGGTTCACGAAGCAGTTTCGCAAGCACTTACGAACCTGTACATCTTTTCTCAATCCTTATCAAGTGTCTTACTGTATCATGTGTCTCACCGTGTCATGTGTCTCATTGTGTCATGTGTCTCACTATGAATAATGAAGAAATGCAGGATGCTCTTCAAGGCCTCAGCTGTCTTACAGTTGATTCCTGGAACAAGGAAAATATGTCTCAAGTCGATCACTGTTACGGTGAAGTGACTTCCTGTTCCACGACAGTGACGCGACACTGTTGTACCAAAATGGCGCCAATTCCAGGTGATATCTTGTTTAATATCTAGCTGTTGTTGTTGTTGTTTTAGATATAGTTACTCAGAACGAGGTGTCCATGTAGCACGGGCTATGGTGAGCCCCGTAGTAAAAAATATATCTAGGTGATTAATGTAGGTTTATATATTTTTATGGATATATAGATGAAGTGTTTTCTGGCAGTGTATCTTGTAGGGTGTGGATGTGTAGGAGTCATGACTGCCTTCCTCACTGTCTCTCTCTCACTTCTCCCTGCGTCTCTCACCTCTCTCTCACCTCTCCCTCACCCCTCTCCCTCTCTCCCTCACAATAACGTCACTCTCACAGCTGGAAGATAACTCCCTACTGAGAAAATTAGAAAAAAAGTCAATTACTGCTGGCTATTTTAAAGCTGGTTTGTGCTGTGACTGACACACACACACACACACACACACACACACACACACACACACACACACACACACACACACACACACACACACACACACACACACACACACACACACACACACGCACACACATGGTGTGTGTGTGTGTGAGCCACAGAGATATTAGAAAGAACTTTTTTAGTGTGAGAGTGGTTGACAAATGGAATGCATTAGGCAGTGATGTGGTGGAGGCTGACTCCATACACAGTTTCAAGTGTAGATATGATAGAGCCCAATAGGCTCAGGAACCTGTACACCAGTTGATTGACGGTTGAGAGGCGGGACCAAAGAGCCAGAGCTCAACCCCCCGCAAGCACAACAACTAGGTGAGTACACACACACACACACACACACACACACACACACACACACACACACACACACACACACACACACACACACACACACACACACACACACACAATGTTTGCTGATGATGCAAAAATTATGAGGAGGATTGAAACTGAGGACGATAGTAGGAGGCTACAAGATGACCTGGATAGACTGAGTGAATGGTCCAACAAATGGCTGTTGAAGTTCAACCCGAGTAAATGCAAAGTAATGAAACTAGGCGGTGGAAACAGGAGGCCAGATACAGGATACCGAATAGGAGATGAAGTACTTAATGAAACAGACAGAGAGAAAGATCTAGGAGTTGATATCACACCAAACCTGTCTCCTGAAGCCCACATAAAGAGAATAACGTCTGCGGCATATGCGAGGCTGGCTAACATCAGAACGGCGTTCAGGAACCTGTGTAAGGAATCATTCAGAATCTTGTACACCACATACGTAAGACCAATCCTGGAGTATGCGGCCCCAGCATGGAGCCCGTACCTTGTCAAGCACAAGACGAAGCTGGAAAAAGTTCAGAGGTATGCCACTAGACTAGTCCCAGAACTAAGAGGCATGAGT